>NC_083401.1:136296824-136598555 GCF_020745735.1 Hemiscyllium ocellatum
TATTTTCTCCTCAGAATTTCATTCTTTTCTCTTCCTGTGATGCTAGTTCCAATGTGTATAATGACTTCCCGCTGGTGCCTGTCCCCTTTTGAGAATATTCTCTGAGACATCTTTGATCCTGGCTCCAGGGAGGCAAGACACCAGTTTGATGTCTGACATCCGCAGAATAGTCTATCTGTGCCTCTGATTAGAGAATTTCCTGTCACAACTGATGACTTGGAACCTGCCGTACCCCTTGTTACATTCGAGTCAGTCTTGGTACCAAACACCTGGCTGTCAGTTCCGTATTCCCCGGAGATTCCATCACTCCCCTACATTTTCAAAGTTAAAAACCATACAACACCAGATTATAGTCCAACAGGTTTATTTAGAAGCACTAGCTTTCGGAGCGCTGCTCCTTCATCAGGTAGCTGTGGAGTAGGACCATAAGGCACCGAAATTATAGCAATAGATTAGTGTTGTGCAACTGAAATGAGAAATTAAACAAACCTGGATTGCTGTGATTTGCATATGTTTCTGAGATGGCAATAGCACTATCTGCCTACCTCTCCTACCTGGAGGTCATGCATCTACCTGACTGCATCTTTGGTTCATCTCTCCCTGCACCCCAGTGACTACCATCCTTTACACCCCCAAGCTCTTGGAAATTTCTTATTGACTCTAACTGCCTCTCCAACTGATCCATGCTATCCGATAGGATTCACAACCAAACATACTTCCTGGGTCAGTAACATGGAATCTCTCCCTAATCTCCCACATCCAACAAGAAGAGCGCATTGTTCTATTAAAGGCAATCTTTGCACCATAACAGTCTAAGACCCAGTCTTACTGCTCCAAAAATGCTGCTGCAGCCTAGTTTAGTATCTTTGCTTTTATATTTTTAAAGTGTAATCAAGAGACAGACCTGAATAAGGCCATATGATCCAAAAAGAAAACCCAACTCTACTCAACCTTTGTCGATTTACAAAAGAAGAACAGTAGGGTTACACTTTAAAATGCCACTTGGAGCTCACAGCAGTGGAGCAGCTTACACATTGGTTTCTCTAAGGTCAACTGTGAACTTTGCTGTTTGTTTTTATTTCCTCGAGCAAACTCCGATATCCGGAGATACTTGAAACCACACAGCAAAGGCAGCAGCCATGCACCTTTTATGCAAGGTCAGACAGCAGTATAGGTTTCTTTCTCCTTTTGAATCACTGCCCATGTGGTCACCACCATTGACTGCCTTCCTCCTATTTAACATGCAGTTGTTTTGATCTTTTTATCCCCCAAAGTTCCAAAACAATGCACAGCTTATAAAACAGTAATTATTGTTCCTCGAAGTCAAGGAAATCCGCTCCAACTTTGAAAATACCTCAAAAAAGGAACAGCTCTTCACAGCCACAATTTCTCCCATCCTCTGCCTTGGATTACCCTTTGAATCATTCTTCAATGGAACTCAAGACAAGACTCATGCTAAATTGAATTAATATTAGAAGATGTTTCCAGCGTGGTTAGAAAAATTCAAAGACCATGTGATTTATTCCATACTAACTTTATTTGTCTTAGGGCCTTTAATATTTAATAATCTGTTTTCATAATAAGGGTTAAGTAGAGTATTTCCATATTCTTGCCTATGTTTAAGTGACAGTGTGTGGAATAAAGTCTTTAAGTAATCAAATTTAATGTCTAATCAATAAAGGCATGGTAGAGAAATGCATATGCTGCTACATTTGGGAACATTTCCTGAGCCCTGGAAAACCACATATTCAGGAAACACTGTCAAGTGCAGCAGCTTGAGATCCAAATTCTGGATCTGAAGCAGCATCTGTTGCCATTGTGATATATCACGTATGACCATTTGCTTGACATGGCTTTTTGACACAGCATCTCCTGACAACTTGGGCATTTTAATTGAATCATCAATTCATTCACAAAATTAGGAATTTGTGAATTCCTAGTGGATAGTAATAAAGCTGATTTGTTGTAGAGAGATGATTCTGAAACTCAATCCTATCGAGAGTGACTCAAACTTGATGAATTTATTGCTGTGGATGTCAAGGGTAAATGAAGTTGACAGGATGTAAAATGTTTTGATTGAATTAATTCTGCATGTTTATGTTCAGTCACAGTCAATTAAATACATCAAATGATTTAATTTGAATTTATAACTTATTTGTCTTGCATTTCAAAAGAGGACCACCTATGTCAAAGGCACTTTCTCCTGTTCTAAGTTGGCCTTTTTTTAAGAAAAAAAAGGTGAGGACTGCAGATGCTAGAGATCGGAGCTGAAAATGTTTTGCTGGAAAAGCTCAGCAGATCAGGCAGCATCCAAGGAGCAGGAGAATCGACGTTTTGGGCATGAGCCCTTCTTCAGGAATTAGATTAGATTAGACTTACAGTGTGGAAACAGGCCCTTCGGCCCAACAAGTCCACACCGACCCGCCGAAGCGCAACCCACCCATACCCCTACATTTACCCCTTACCTAACACTACGGGCAATTTAGCTTGGCCAATTCACCTGACCCGCACATCTTTGTGACTGTGGGAGGAAACCGGAGCACCCGGAGGAAACCCACGCAGACACGGGGAGAACGTGAGGAAAGTGTGCCAAGCAGGCTAAGATAAAAGGTAGGGAGGAGGAACTTGGGGGAGGGGAGTTGGAAATGCGATAGGTGGAAGGAGACTAAGGTCAGGATGATAGGCCAGGGTGGGGGTGGAGAAGTCAGGAAGAAGATTGCAGCTTAGGAAGGTGGTGCTGAGTTCGAGAGTTAGGACTGAGACAAGGTTTGGGTGGGGGGGGGGGGTGTGGAAATGAGGAAACTGGAGAAATCTG
This sequence comes from Hemiscyllium ocellatum, assembly GCF_020745735.1. Taxonomy (NCBI): domain Eukaryota; kingdom Metazoa; phylum Chordata; class Chondrichthyes; order Orectolobiformes; family Hemiscylliidae; genus Hemiscyllium; species Hemiscyllium ocellatum. The sequence continues at coordinate 136,299,640 of NC_083401.1, forward strand.
AGTTCATCCCTTCTGGTCGGAGGGTTCCCAGGCGGAAGATGAGGTGCTCTTCCTCCAGCCGTCGTGTGGTTATGGTCTGGTGATGGAGGAGTCCAAGGACCTGCATGTCCTTGGTAGATTGAGAGGAGGAGTTGAAGTGTTGAGCCACAGGATGGTTGTTCCAAGTGTCCCAGAGGTGTTCTCTGAAACGTTCCGCAAGTAGGCGGCCTGTCTCCCCAATATAGAGGAGGCCACATCGGGTGCAGCGGATGCAGTAAATGATGTGTGTGGAGGTGCAGGTGAATTTGTGGCGGATATGGAAGGTTCCCTTGGGGCCTTGGAGAGAAGTAAGGGGGAATGTGTGGACACAAGTTTTGCATTTCTTGCGGTTGCAGGGGAAGGTGCCGGAAGTGGAGGTTGGGTTGGTTGGGGGTGTGGACCTGATGAGGGAGTCACGGAGGGAGTGGTCTTTTCGGAACGCTGATAGGGGAGGGGAGGGAAATATATCTCTGGTGGTGGGGTCCGTTTGGAGGTGGACATCTGGACCAACCAACCCAATCACCCCGTGACTCAACTCTTCAACTCCCCCTCCCACTCCACCAAGGACATGCAGGTCCTTGGACTCCTCCATCGCCAGACCATAGCAACACGACAGCTGGAGGAAGAGCACCTCATCTTCCGCTTAGGAACCCTCCAACCACAAGGGATGAAGTTAGATTTTTCCAGTTTCCTCGTTTCCGTGGCCCCCCCACCCACCCACTTTGTCTCAGTCCCAACCCTCGAACTCAGCACCACCTTCCTAACCTGCAATCTTCTTCCTGACCTCTCCACCCCCACTCCGGCCTATCACCCTGACCTTAACCACCTTCCATCTATCACATTTCCAATGCCCCTCCCCAAGTCCCTCCTCCCGACCTTTTATCTTGGCCTGCTTGGCACACTTTCCTCATTCCTGAAGAAGGGTTCATGTCCGAAGCGTCGATTCTCCTGCTCCTTGGATGCTGCCTGACACTGCACTTTTCCAGCAACACATTTTCAGCTTTTTTTTAAGAAGGGACTTTTGAAGCTTCAACTGTCAAATTATTCACAGGATCTGTGATTTTGATCACAATGTCATTTGATTTGTTATTAACAGAAAATGTTGGAACAGTGAAAGAAAAGGGTCTGCTCCAGAAATGGCAAACTTCTGTGCAATTATATATAGGAATTTGTTGTGTTAATGAGTGGAAAATAAATATATACTTAGCTGAAAAAACCAGAGGATTCATCAAATTATCAAGTTGCTTGCTTTATAAAGTTAAAGATCAACTTAAGTACTTAACAGCAATGTCACTCTGCCTTTTAAGAAGTGTGAAAGAGTAAGAGAAGGGAATTTCAGACCAGCTAGCCTAGAATCTGTGTTGGGTAAATTGTTGGCATCTGTAATCAAGGATGGAGTAATTGAACACATTAAAAAATTCAGTTAATCGGGGAGAAGCAGCAAGGATTCAAAATCAGTAGGTCATGCCTGACAAACCTCATTGAATTTTTGAAGAGGCGTGAGATTATCTATTTCGGACCAAAAAGAATTGACGGTATGAAGTTAAATGCAGTAGATGTGCAAAGAGACTTGAAGGCTCAGGTGCACAGATCTTTAAAATGTCACAAAGAGGTGCTAAAAATAATCAAGAAAGCTAATGAAATGCTGACCTTTATATCCAGAGGACTGGAGTACAAGGTGACAGAAGTTATGCTGCAGCTATACAAAACCCTGAAGTATTGAGAGCAGATCTGTGCTCGATACCTTAGGAAGTATATATTGGCCTTTGAGGGAATACAATGTAGTTTTACAAGAATGAGACCTGGACGTTAGGATTTAATTTGAGGAGAAATTGCACACTTTCCCTCAAATTTCGAAGGTTAAGGGGTGATCTGATCAAAGTCTTCAAGATAATAATTAGAGGAAAACATAGCAAAATAAATATAACTATTTTTACGGATTTAGCAATTGTAGAACTTGGGGCAGAGTCTTAAAAAGTAGAGCCAGATCAATCAGGAGAGATGTAGGAAGCACTTCATACACAAAGAGTGGTCGAGGTTTGGAACAATCCTCCACAAATGTCAGTGAATGCTGGATCAGTTATTAATTTTCAATCTGACACAGATGATATCTTTGTTTAACAAAAAAATTAAGGGTTATGAGCCAAAGACAGATACATGAAATCAAGCCATAGATCAGGCATGATCATATTGGTGAAACAGGCTCAAGGGAATGAATGGCCCACTTCTGTTCCTATGTCCCTTGGAAGGTATATCGTAAACCAAGTGTTAACAGTACTGAAGGCATTGAGAAATATCAGTATAACAGAGTCTGAAATAGACTAATGTAAAATCTCAAAATAATTAAAATAACACAAATTAGAACTCCAGGTAGATAATTGACTGGGTTCTCATGCCATGTGTACCAAATGAAGTAGTTCTGATGTTGTGGAAGCACAAACAATGAACTTTAAACATCTTCTAATGTGGAAATTGGCTAGTCTGTAATTTAATAACACTGTAACTAGCAGTAGAGCAATATTTTAGAATTCCCTCCAGTGTCCGGTCACATCATATATAATGGAATATTACTGGAAATTAATATAATCAAATATTCTACCAGTCACGGTTTTAGAAAACCAATATGAAATTTGAGGTTGCAATCCATTTATATTTTGACTATAATTAAGATTAATTATTTTGGATGCTTGCAGAATATTAAAAAAATCCATTTATGGTGCAGGTTGTCAATTTATTGGCTCAAAAATATGTTGACACCTTTAAATCTTGTAGTCAGAAGCCATTCATAGCATCAAATGCTGTTAGCAGTTTGCTCAAAGAGGTTATATTGGATATCTGAATGATGCGATTCTGGTTAGGGTGAAAGCAAGTGAAATGGTAACACAAATTCTCATGGCACAGACTTTTACAGTAAATGTTAAACAGCAAAAGCTTGGCTCCTAATGAACTGTAGAATTTCAATTGTAAGGGCCTTCACTTATTCAGTTGATGACTCCTCTGTAATGAGTTCTTTAGTTCGTACTAGTCTAGGAAATATAAAAATGATGTTAATTGTAGTAGATCAGATCATTTATTACACAAATAAGCAATAATGCCATTGGAGAAATGAGAAAAAAAACATACATTTTCCATAAACATTGAACATACTTATTTATCTTCGTAAAGACGATAAGACTGCACTGGATGCAGTCCATGTGGACTTTTGCAAAACTTTGAATAGCTTTTTCAAATTAAAGTTCAGGCAAATAAGACAAGGAGCAGTGTAGTAACATAGTTACAAAGACTGGTGATGGACAGGAATGGAGTTTGTGTTCACTCAATTTGCTTAAGTCTCCCAAGTATTGTATGTTAGTGAGCAATGCTCGATCCAGTTTTGTAAAGTATTACATTCTGGGTGGAAAGGGGAGAGGAATGATGGATCCTGAAGATGTGAATGAAGTCAAACCACTGGTACCAAATACATAACTAATCAGAATTGTCGATATTATTCTGATTAAAAATGCAAAAAATGTTTAAATTTGTAAATCTGGGAATAGACTAGAAAAATAAATTGAAAGCAGCAATGAGGCCACAATTCAATGTAGCATTGGTCACTCCTTCTAGATAGCCTGAGAGACATAACCATATAAACAGGGATGATGCTAAGGATGAGAAACTAGAAAAACTTGAATAGTTTGGTCTGTTGTGACTGGAATGAAAGTTATTAGAGTTCGCTGGAGGTATTCACAGTTATAAGGTTTGACAGAGTAGGTACAGATTACTTATCTCTGATATTTGTTACTGACTTGGGAATGTAGCACGAACAGGCAAGTTTCTGGTTTTGAGACTGGCTTTCATGCAATGAGGCTTACGTAGGGTTCCAAGAGATCGATTGTGTAAGGGGACTTTCTAGTCTGAGGTACAGACAGACGTTTCCATGGCCAGCAGCAAAAAAATCAGAATGGTGTGTTGCTTCCCTGGTGCCAGGATCAAGGATGTCTCCGAGAGGGTGCAGAATGTTCTCACAGGGGAGAGGGGCCGCCAGGAAGTCATTGTCCATATTGGATCCAACAACATAGGCAGGGAAAAGAATGAGATTCTAAAGGGAGATTATAGAAAGTTAGGCAGGTCCTCAAGAGTAGTAATGTCTAGATTACTCCTGGTGCTACAACCTAGTGAGGGCAGGAATAGGAGGATAAAGCAGATAAATGTGTGGCTGAGGAGCTGGTGAATGGGAGAAAAATTCACATTTTTGGATCATTGGAATCTCTTCTGGGGTAGGCATGACCTGAACAAGAGGGATGGATTGTACCTAAATTGGAAGGGAACTAATATACTGGCAGGAAGATTCGCTAGAGCTGCTTGGAAGGATTTAAACTAGTAAGGTGGGATGAGGGGCGGGGGAGACGAAGACCCAGGGAAATAGTGAGGAAAAAGATCAATCTGAGACTGGTACAGTTGAGAATAGAGAGTCAAGCAGTCAGGGCAGATAGGGACAAAGCAGAGAACAAGGTAGGAATGATGAATTAAACTGCATTTTATTTCAATGCAAGGGGCCTAACGGGGAAGGCAGATGAACTCAGGTCATGGTTAGGAGCATGGGGCTGGGATATTGTAGTAATTACAGAAACATGGCTCAGGGATGGACAGGACGGCAGCTTATATGTTCCAGGATACAAATGCTATAGGCAGGACAGAAAGGGAGACGAGAGGAGGGGGAGTGGCATTTTTGATAAGAGAGAGCATTACAGCTGGACCGAGAGAAGATGTTCCTGGAAATACATCCAGGGAGGTTATTTGGGTGGAACTGAGAAATAAGAAAGGGATGATCATCTTATTGGGATTGTATTATAGACCCCCCCCCCCACCCTCCTGCCAGTAGTCAGAGGGAAATTGAGAAACAAATTTGTAAGGAGATCTCCATTATCTGTAAGAATAATAGGGTGGTTATGGTAGGGGATTTTAACTTTCCAAACATGGACTGGGACTGCCATAGTGTTAAGGGTTTAGTTAGAGAAGAAATTAAGTGTGTACCAGAAAGTTTTCTGATTCAGTATGTGGATGTACATATTAGAGAAGGTGCAAAACTTGACCTACTTTTGGGAAATAAGGCAAGGTAGGTGTTTGGGGGATCAGTGGGGGAACACTTTGGGGAAAGTGACCATAATTCTATTAGTTTTAAAGTAGAGAAGGAAAAGGATAGACCAGATCTAAGAGTTGAAGTTCTAAACTGGAGAAGGCCTATTTTTGAGGGTATTAGGCAAGAACTTTCAAAAGCTGATTGGGGGTAGATGTTCGCAGGTAAAGGGACAGCTGGAAAATGGGAAGCCTTCAGAAATGAGATAACGAGAATCCAGAGAAAGTATGTTACTGTTACGGTGAAAGGAAAGGCTGGTAGGTATTGGCAGTGCTGGATGACTAAAGGGTTTTGTTAAGAAAAAGAAAGAAGCATATGTCTGGTATAGACAGGATAGATCGAGAGAATTCTGAGATTATAAAAGGCAGTAGGAGAATACTGAAGAGGGAAATTAAGAGGGCAAAAAGGGGACATGAGATAGCTTTGGCAAGTAGAGTTCAGGAGAATCCAGAGTGTTTTTACAAATACATTAAGGGCAAAAGGGTAACTAGGGGGAGAATAGGGCCCCTCAAAGATCAGCAAGGCAGCCTTTGTGTGGAGCTGCAGGAGATGGGGGTAAGCTAAACAAGTACTTTGCATTGATTCTGACCATGGAAAAGGATATGGAAGATATAGACTGTAAGGAAATAGATGGTGACACCTTGCAAAATGTCCAGATCACAGAGGAGCAAGTGCTGGATGTCTTGAAATGGTTAAATGTGGATAAATCCCCAACACCTGATAAGGTGTAGTCAAGATTAGAGTGATGCTGGAAAAGCACAGCAGGTCAGATAGCATCCGAGGAGCAGGAAAATCGACCTTTCATCAGGAATGGTGAAATGTACCCTAGAACTTTGTGAAGCAAGGGAAATGATTGCTGGCCTCTTGCTGAGATATTTGTATCTTCAATAGTCACAGATGTGGTGCCGGAAGACTGGAGGTTGGTTAACGTGGTGTTTTAAGAAGGGTGGTAAGGACGAGCCAGGGAACTATAGATCCATGAGCCTGATGTCGGTGGTGGGCAGGTTGTTGGAGGGAATCCTGAGGGGCAGGATGTACATGTATTTGGAAAGGCGAGGTCTGATTAGGGATAGTCAACATGGCTTTGTGTGTGGGAAATCATGTCTCACAAACTTGATTGAGTTTTTGAAGAAGTAACAAAGATTGAGGGCAGAGCGGTGCACATAATCTATATGGAGTTGAGTAAGCCGTTTGACCAGGTTCCCCTTGGGAGACTGGTTAGCCAGGTTAGATCTCATGGAATACAGGGAGAACTAGCCATTTGGATACAGAACTGGATCAAAGGTAGAAGGCAGAGGGTGGTGGTGGAGGGTTGTTTTTCAGACTGGAGGCCTGTGACCAGTGGAGTGCCACAAGGATCGGTGGTGGGTCCTCTACTTTTTGTCACTTACTTAAATGATTTAGTTAATAAGTTTGCAGATGACACCAAAGTTGGAGGTGTAGTGGACAACGAAGAGGGTTACCTCAGATTACAACAAGATCTTGACCAGATGGGCCAATGGGCTGAAGCGGCAGATGGAGTTTAATTCAGATAAATGTGAGGTGCTGCATTTTGGGAAAGCAAATCTTAGCAGGACATAGAGCGCATTGCTGAACAAAGAGACCTTGGAGTGCAGGTTCATAGCTCCTTGAAAGTGGAGTCGCAGGTAGATAGGATAGTGAAGAAGACATTTGGTATGCTTTCCTTTATTGGTCAGAGTATTAAGTACAAGAGTTGGGAGGTCATGTTGCGGCTTTACAGGACATTGGTTAGGCCACTGTTGGAATATTGTGTGCAATTCTGGTCTTTCTATTGGAAAGATGCTGTGAAACTTGAAAGGGTTCAGAAAAGATTTACAAGGATGTTGCCAGGGTTAGAAGATTTGAGCTACAGGGAGAGGCTGAACAGGCTGGGGCTGTTTTCCCTGGAGTGTCGGAGGCTGAGGGGTGACCTTATAGAGGTTTACAAAATTGAGGGGCATGGATAGGATAAATAGGCAAAGTCTTTTTCCTGGGGTGAGGGAGTCCAGAACTAGAGGGCATAGGTTTAGGGTGAGAGGGGAAAGATATAAAAGAGACCTAAGGGGCTACGTTTTCACACACAGGGTGGTATGTGTATGGAATGAGCTGCCAGAGGATGTGGTGGAGGCTAGTACAATTGCAACATTTATGAGGCATTTTGATGGGTATATGAATAGGAAGGGTTTGGAGGGATATGAGCCAGGTGCTGGCAGGTGGGACGAGATTGGGTTGGGATATCTGGTCAGCATGGACGAGTTGGACAGAAGGGTCTGTTTCCATAATGTACATCTCTATGACTCTATGAATGTCCTGGACCACAGAAGTGTTCCCCAACTGGGAGGGAACACTCCTGTCTGTTGATTATTGTGAGGTGCCCATTCATCCATTGCCATAACCTTTGCTCGGTTTCTCCAATGTACCATGCCTTAGGGTATGCAGGCAAGGATGCCCTGAGGCATGGTACACTGGGGAAACTGAGCAAAGGCTACGGCAACGGATGAATGGGCACCGCACAACAAACAGCAGACAGAAGTATTTCCTCCCAGTTGGGGAACACTTCTGTGGTCCTGGACATTCAACTTCGGACCTTCGGATGACCATCCTCCAAGGCTGACTTTGGGACAGACAGCAGCGAAAAGTGGCTGAGCAGAGGCTGATAGCTAAGTTCGGTACCCATAGGGAGGGCCTCAACCGGGACCTTGGGTTCAAGTCACACTACAGGTGGCCATCATTGCACTATATATACGCACGCGCACACACACGCACACACACGCACACACACACTACCATACTCTCACATGCACCCCCTCACAGACTTAAGACATTCTACACACATATACACTCTCTCACACAGACAGAGACACATACACATACACATAGACGTTTGTGGGGTGAAATTGTACTTGCAGAATTATATTGTACTTTGCTCAAAGACTGCATGAATTCATGTAAAACTGTTACCTGACTTTTTAGATTAGAATCAATCTAAACATCATGACACGGACAGAGAACACAGGGCTAACAAGTTCAACACCAATTGTTACAGTTAACCTGAGAATGCAACCTTTTAAAAAAAGTTTTGTGATTTACACATGAAAGAAGTGAAACTATCATGGTATTCGAACAGATGAAAGACTCAACAGACAATCAAGGTATTTTTTTCAATGTATAATTTCAGTTACATCACACTAAACTTTTGCTGTAAATTCTGTGCCTTACAATTGTGTCCTCCACAACCACCTGATGAAGGAACGATGCTCCGAAAGCTAGTGTGCTTCCAATTAAACCTGTTGAACAGGGGAGTCAAGATGGCGGCGACCCAGCAAGTCTGAGTCTACAGTGCTCCTCCCAAGACTTGGGCAAAGTGGATCGCCCACCCCCACCACACTCACCAAATCATCTAAAATAGCTTTTATTTAATATAATTCGTTGTTTGGTAGTGCTAGTATTAAATTTAAATAAACTAATCTCTTAGGAAAAATGACTAAAGGGAGGAGAGCCCACAGCTCTCAGCAAGCAGGAACCCCTCCCCCACCCTCTCCAGCTGCGGCTGAGTCGTCCATAGCCGCCCCGGGGGACTTACCGACAATAACAAGCCTTGTGGAGATGATCACCAAGCTGGACGCGAAAATCGACGCATTTATCGAGGAGTCCCGAAATCGCTGGGAATCACTCTCGGCCGAGCTGCAAAAGCACGGCCGAGACATCCAGGAACTCGAGCGCCGAGTCGGAGGGGTGGAGTTAAAGGTCATGACCTCCGAGACTGCAGCTCAATCGGCCGCAGATCAGGTCCGGACTCTCGAGCAGCGAGTCCGGACCTTAGAGAATTACATCGACGACCTCGATAATCGAGGTTGCCGAAAAAATATTCATTTGCTGGGCCTTCCCGAAGAGGAAGAGAAAGGCCAGCTCACAGCATTCCTGGAGCAGTGGTTGCCACAACTTTTGGATCTGGAGGCTGGATCAGGCCAGGTGTGGGTAGAATGGGCCTACCGGGTCGCAATACGCGGACCTGGCTCGAACCAGCGCCCATGCCCGGTCCTGTTCCGGCTGCAGAGCTATAGGGAGAGGCAGATACTCCTAGATGCCTCTAGAAATCTTGGAAAAGATCCCAAAGCCATGATCTATAAAGGATCCAAGATCATGTTATTTCAGGACTTCTCCCCGGCTCTGGCTCGAAGGAGGAAGGCGTTCGATGAGGTGAAGAAGTGTTTAAGGGACTTAAATATTCCATACTCCTTACGCTACCCAGCGACGCTATGTTTTAACCACGAAGAATCCGGGTATAATTTCAGATCTTCAGAAAAGGCTAAGGAATTTTTGGACTCTCAAATAAATTGTAAGAGACAATGTATGTTGGCTTGCCTTTTCCCCACTCCGATTTATATTCCCCCCCCCTTTTTCTTTTTCTTATCTTACTGTTTATTATTATCTTGAGGGGGGGAGAGGGAATTATTTATTTGCTCTCCATTTAATGAGTTTCTCTTCCCCCCCCCCCGGGTTCTTTTATTTTATTATTATACGTATGCATGTATGTGTGTATGTACATATGTGTGTATGTATGTATCTGTATATATGTGTGTATATATATATATAAGCCGGGGGGTTTAGTTAATGTTGGTGGGGAGAGGTGGTTACCTTATTCTATTTTACTTTTGTCTCTAGGAGCGGGGTTATTTTTCCTTGCTATTTTATATTATTATATTTAATTATAATTTGTTGAAGTTGTAATTTTATAGTTATATATGTTTATACATGGTATTAATACTGCCAAATATACTCAGGTGTGGGTGGGGGGGGGGGTGCAGGGGTAGGGTGCTCACTGTTAACTCTAGCTCTGTATCATATCTGAATTCTCCTCATCCTCTCCCAACCAGTGCCCCACCCTTGACCCAGGCGCTCCTTAATAGGATATGATGGATAGTTGGAAAAGAAGTGATACCCCCTGGGAACAAGGGGGATAATCTCCATTCAAATATGTTTTATTTTTTTTATTATTTAGAAATAGTTTTCTTTTTATTATACTGTTATGAGTGTATTAGAGAACCTTTTATTTTTGTAAATTCTATATGCTCTATGCTCGGGATGTTTTAGATAGGGTTTCCCCTCCCGAGGGGTCTTGGATTTACTCGGATGATTATGGTTGATCAGTCAGTTAAATGGTGCACCTGGAATGTCAAATAGGAAGAGATTATTTTCTGTTCTCTCTTTCCATATAAGGAAAAATATTTTGGTGAACTGGGTGGCTGAAGGTTCCCCTGGACTTTCAAATTGGCCGAGATTAATCATGGAATGTATTCCCCTTGACTTCCTTACAAATATGGTGCACCGAAAGACTGCATTATTTTATAAAATATGGCAGGCCTTTTACATAGATATTTTGGCTATCCTAACAAGGGCTTTTATTTAATTGAGATCACAAACATGGCTGGTCCGGGGCCCCTTGGGAGAGGAATCCCACACGAATATGGGTTTTGTTATATATGATGTCAACACATTCCGAGCAAGTATTTCAATATCCAACTTCTATGTTAACCGTTGGGTTTTTTTTTCTCCCCCACTTCTTTTTTTCTCTCATTTTCTCTTATTTGAAAGATGTAAGTGACTCAATTATACACTCTGGCTAATTGTAGGTTAGATTATTAGTTAATTGAGTTTTGTTTTTTCTCTCTCGGTATTTTTCTTTTGTTAAATTTTGATTATTGGATATTTAAGATTTATTTATATATCAATGTTTGTACTTGAGAGTTTTGTTTATTTTTGTAAATTTGTTAAAATGTTAAATTTCTAATAAGAATATCTTTTTTAAAAAAAACCTGTTGAACTATAACCTGGTGTTGTGTGATTTTTAACTTCGTACATCCCAGTCCAACACCGGCGTCTCCAACATCATATCTAACTACAGCTCATGTTAAATCTAGTGATATCACAATCTCTTGATTATTCACATGGACCCATCAGTAACTGGTAGAATTATCTTACCTTTTATTGAAGTTCGAAATAACTCTCTTTATCCATGGAGTAGTGGGGTTGACACAGACTTTTTTTCCACCCTGAAGGGTAATTCTGTTAGGGAAGCAGAAGTTATTCTTGCAGAAAGATCAAAAATAATACATAAAAGCACCAACCGGTGAATTCAGTATTCTAAAATAAATGGTCATGGCACCATTTGAGCATATAAACAAGAAGCAAGATAGGATCCTGCTCCTCCATACAAAAAGATAATGGATAATCTAATTATAACCTCAAATCCACATTGCATATTCCTGATAACATTTTGCCCTATTTTCCAGTAATCTATCCATCTTTGTCTTAAAGATCTTGCTTCCACCATTTTTTTCAGGAAGAGTATCCCAAGACACTCTGAGAAAAGTCATGTCTCATCTGTTCTGGATGGATGATTCTATATATGCTAGTATACACTACTTTCAAAGTGAACTTTGGCTTTCCCTGAATCCAGAAGAATGAGAAAAGATCTTATTGATAAAAATCTTGTGGTGCAGTGGTAATGTCCCTATCCTTGGACCAGGAAGCCCAGGTTCAAGTCCCACCTGCTCAGATGTGTAATGTTAATTAGAAAAATAGGTTAATTTTTGTTTTAAATCTTGGGGGCATTAAATGTTTAAAACAGTAACCCCTGGTTCTTTGCTCTTCCATAAGAATAAACCTCCTGTCCACATTCAAGAAACCTCCTGTCAAGATTCCTCAACATCTTGTATGTTTCAATCAAGCCACATTTTGCTCTTCTCAACTCCAGAAGGTATAAGTCCAGCCTGTTCAAAATTTCTTCATAAGACAACCTGCCCAATACAGGTTGATAAACAAAAACCAAACGGACTGCGGATGCTGTGAATCAGAAACAAAAGCAGAAGTTAGGAATGATTAGCCATGATCATATTGAATGGCGGTGCAGGCTCGAAGGGCTGAATGGCCTACTCCTGGACCTATTGTCTATTGTCTAAGTTGTTCAAAAAGCTCAGCAGGTCTGGTAGCATCTATGAAGAGAAATCAAAGTTAATGTTTCAGGTCCGGTGACCCTCTGAACTCAGTCTGATGAACCTTCTCTTAATGGCTTCCAACTTCAGAGCAAGGTGGAACCAACAGATTACACAATACTCCAGATGTGGTCTATGGGGGCCTTGCAAAACTAAAGTATTACCTTCTTACTGTTATGACCCTTCAAAACTGAAGAAGTTGAATTCTGAGGAAAGTTCCTTGCACTCAAAACTCTGCTTTCTCTCCACAGATGCTGCCAGACCTGCTGAGATTTTCCAGCCACTTCTGGTTTTGTTTCAGATTTCCACCTTGCAACCTTTGAGTGTTTTGTTTGGTGTAGCACTGAAAGTGAATTGCTTGTTAAGTTTTATTAATAAGTCATCGCAGTTAGATTTTTCAGTCACAACTGACTGAACCCTATTCTCTCATATACTCCTTAAAAGGGGAAATATATATCTTAGAGTGAGGAATTCCAGACCGTTGAACTATCTGGGATGTTTATAGTATTGTAAAACGAAGCAGGCTGTTTGGAGGAAAGTAACAATCACAGGTAGTCTCTTCCCCTGTGGATAATTATGTTCATTCTGCAGATCCAAAACTAAGCAATTGCAGGATTGGTCACCTTGAACTCAATGAACAAAGGTATCAGGAAAATACTACAAAACTAAATTGGCTGTCGGTGTACTTAGAAACAAGAAATCACTTTGTTTTCATCAAAATTATTTATAAAAATTATAAACCGTTGAAGGCACAGCACCAATTCCTGTTGCACACCTTATATCTTGCCAACCAGGAAAAGAGTAATTTCTGCCTCCTTAATTCCTGTCAGCTAGCCAATTTTCTGTTTGTACTCATGTGCTTCCCCCTACAATGTGAGTTCTTATTTTCTGCAATATCTTTATCAAATGCTTGCTGGAAATTTTAAGAAGAGTATATCTGTTAGTTTTCCTTTATCAGTAGCACATGTTACTTACTAAAAGAATTTCAATTGATTATTTCAACATGATTTCCCTTTCACAAAACCATGTTCACTCTGTCTGATTATTGAACTTGTCTTAGTGGCCTGTTATAACTTCTCTATGAATAGATGCTTTTATTTCCCTTTGACAAATGTTAAGCTAACCAACCTGCAGTTTCCCGTTTTCTGTCTCCCTCTGTTTTGAATAATGGAGTTCTTTTCAAATCTGAATTAAGTGTTTGGGAAAATCAAAATCAATTAATCGACTATCTTCACTAGTCACTTCTTTTTAAGACCCGAGGATGAATGTCATCTGGACCTTTGTACTTGTCAGCTCACAACTCCAACAACTTACTCAGTACCACTTCCTTGGTGATTCCGATTTTCATGTGTTCTTCCTTCCTATTTCCTGATTTATTGCTCCTTCTGGGATATCCTTATATCCTGCCTAGTGAAGACTGATGTAACATACATGTTCAATTTGTCTGCCATCTCCTTATTTTCTAGTAATAATTCTCTACTTTCTGTAGAATCCATACTTATGTTGTTAAGGCTTCTCCAAATACTTAAATAAACTCTTACCTGTTTACACATTTCTGGTTAGCTTTTCCCTCATACTCTAATTTCCCCTCTTTTTATGACTTAATTTTATCAAAATTATTCAGTCCAATCTTCCTGTCATTTCATAATTGCATCTCTTTCTTCAATTTTTGATGCTATCTTTAACCTTTTCAAATAACCATGAATGTGAGTTTGTCCCTTCGAATTTTTCTTACGCATTAAATGGTTGCTATAATATGTCTATCTTTTCACCTAAGTTGTCAATTTATTTTAGTCAACTCTGCTTTCATACCCTTTATAATGCTCTTACTTATTTTAAAAAGATAGTCTTGGATCCACTTCCATCTCCCTCAAACTGACTGTAAAATTTACTTATACAATGGTTACTATTATTTAAGGTGTCTTCATTAATCAATCCTGTGTCACTGTGCAGTATCAGGTCTAGTACAGCCTGTTTTCTAGTTAGCTCCAGAATACATTGTTCTAAAAATTTATCCTAAAAACATTCTTTCAATTCATCATCCAATCTGCCCTTGTACATTTGACATTTTCAGTCTATATGTAGATTAAAATCTGTAGAATTATTGCAGTTCTTTTCTGACAAGCTTCCATTATTTCTTCCTTTATACTCCATTCTACAATGTGTTTACTGTTAGGTGCTCTCTACACCACTGGCATTAATGACTTTGTCTTTGGGTGTTCAAGTCAATTGTTCCCTGAAGGTGGCAACACAGGTCAGTAGAGTGGTCAAGAAGGCATATGGCATGCTTTCCTTCATCTGACAGGGTATTGAGTACAAGAGTTGGCAGGTCATGTTACAGTTGTATCAGACTTTGGTTTGGCCACATTTGGAATACTGCGTACAGTTCTGGTCACCACATTACCAAAAGGATGTGAATGCTTTGGAGAGGGTGTAGAGGAGATTCACCAGGATGTTGCCTGGTATAGAGCATGCTAGCTATGAGGAGAAGTTGAGTAGATTAAGATTATTTTCATTGGAAAGGAGGAGGTTGAGATGGGACCTGATTGAGGCCTACAAAACCATGAGAGATGTTGGATAGCACAAAACCTTTGTCCCCCATAATGGAGCACTCAATTACTAGGGGTCACTAGTTTAAAGTGAGAGGGGAGATGTTTAGGGGAGATATACGTGGAAAGTTCTTCACGTAGAGGGTGGTGGGTGCCTGGAACGCATTGCCAGCGGAGGTGGTGGTGGTGGTGGGGAAACGATAGCATCATTTAAGATGTATCTAGACAGATATGTGAATGGGCAGGGAGCATAGGTGACAGGTTTAGGTCGATGATCTGGATGGGTGCAGGCTTGGAGGGCCGAAGGGCATGTTCCTGTGCTGTAAGGTTCTTTGTTCATTCTCAGCTCAACTGTTTCCATATCCTCGTTTCCTGAATTTAGGTTAACACTATGCCACTATCCTAATTAACTAACAGAGCCATTCCTCCACCTTTTCATAGATTTATGTAATTCCTAAACATCTTTTAGATTAGATTACTTACAGTGTGGAAACGAGTCCACACCGACCCTCAGAAGAGCAACCCACCCAACCCCATTCCCCTTTCATCTAATACTATGGGCAATTTAGCATGACCAATTCACCTAACCTGCACATTTTTGGACTGTGGGAGGAAACCGGAGCACCCAGAGGAAACCCACAAAGACACGGGGAGAACATGCAAACTCTACATAGATAGTTGCCCGAGGCGGGATTCGAACCTGGGTCTCTGGCACTGTAAGGCAGCAGTGCTCACCACTGTGCTACCATGCCATTCTTCTTGATTCAGGTCTCAATTCCTGTCACTCTAAAGCCATGTTTCTGAAATATTCACCGCAACGTGATTTGCTTATTTCTATTTCTACTGTCAGTTCATCTGTTTTGTTTGGAATGAAATCTGCATTTCTTTATGAAATGTAGGCCAGTACTTATTTTCCACACCTAACTGCAGAGTTACTGCAATCTTTGGGGTGTATCTAGAGCCATAATGCTTCTATGAAGGGTATTCTAGGATTTTAACCCAGCAACAGTGAAACCAATAAAACCAACATTTCATTTGTCTTCCTAATTATTTCTGTAGTTGCATCCTAACTGTGTTTAATGTATGAAGACAGCATTTTAAAATTCTTTAACATGATGTTAATGATGTTGACAGGGCCATGTCCATCTCTAACTGTGCTTGAGAAATTGGTGATAGGCAGCTCCTTTGGACTTCTGCAGTCCACCTGATGGAAATAAAGGTACAGTCCTTATAGGAAGGGAATGTCATTTTTTTCCTAACATGGCAGCAGTGAAGGGATGGCAATATCAGAATGGTATGTGATTTGGAAGGGAACTCACAGATGGTGCTGTTCCCAATCTCTCTGGTGCCCTTGTCCTTTTAGATGGTAGAGGTTGAGAGTTCACAAGGTGCTGTCGAAGGAAACTAGACAAGTTCCTGCTGTGCTGCCACTGTGTGCAGGTGATGAAGGAAGGGAATCTTTTAAAATGTGAATGGGATGCCAATCAAATGGGCTGCTTTGTTCTGTACAGTATTGAGCTTGTTGAATGCTGTTGGAGCTGGATTTATTCAAGCAGGTGAAGTATAAAAGAGGAGTCTGCTGATGTGCCTTATTGACGGCATACAGGGTTTGAGAAACCAGAAGGTGAGTTATTTGCCCAAGCATTCCCAGCTTCTGACCTGCTTTTGCTGCCATGATGTTAATTTGAATGATTCAGTTATGTTTCTGGTCGATGGAAAATTTGACCAGATTAGAAACGAATCAGTTGTCTAGCATCTATATATGTTTATTCAGTTTGGAATAGGTAAATGATTAGTTAATGTTTTAGTTTTATTGTCACCTGCTCAAAGTTCCTTTTCCAAGAAACCAAACCAACTGAATGATTTGATTTCTTTGAGGGTAACCTGAAAATGGGTCCATGGAGGGACTCTGGGACAGCAGCTGCTAGTTACTTAAAGCTAACAACCTTGATATAAAACTCAATTCAGGCTTTTCATTCAACCTTACTTAATTGGTGTCAGGATCATATGATCAGTTGCATCATTATGATTTTCATGAATCTCATTCCACAACTTGAGACAGTTGTATGCTTTTGTTGCGTATATCCTGACTGAAATTCTGATTAAACTATCGTACTGATTGATACTCTCAATTTTTTCAAAGATTGAAACAAGTATACTGTCAGGGTATTGATGGTGCGGGTTTTAGTGATGGCAATGCTGTTGAGTGTTGGAGGGAGATGATTTAGATATTGTCTTGTTGGAGATGGCCAGTGCTGCCATATCTGCATCCTGTTACATCATTGGCATTGCTCGGATAGGTGAAGGCTAGGGGCTGTCATGGAAGCTATGCCTAATGGCTTGTGCCCAATGTTTGAGTCTTTGTGAAGTTTGCAGCTGTTCTGAAAAATATCTGGCCCATTTGCAGGAGTTTACTGGAACAGTGAAGGCATTTGCTTCCAGTCAGCAACTGCTTCAAATGTGTCAAATAAGCATGATTCAGATTTGACCATTGAAATTTGGAAACTCTCTCCTATATAGTCCTGTTTTCTGGTTCTACTATATGAAAATTGATTCAAAATTAATTCAATTCTCTTTATCTTTAGAAGGTTTTTATTCTGTTTTGATTTGAGCAGTTCAATGTTGCTGCAGTTAAGGAAATACAATTTGCTT
This sequence comes from Hemiscyllium ocellatum, assembly GCF_020745735.1. NCBI lineage: Eukaryota > Metazoa > Chordata > Chondrichthyes > Orectolobiformes > Hemiscylliidae > Hemiscyllium > Hemiscyllium ocellatum. Next base: position 136,316,970 of record NC_083401.1, read on the forward strand.
CTGGACTCACATAATTTCTACTTTCCTGCAGAAGGACCCCTGGTGAAAGATATTGACATCTTGAAACCTTCTTGGATGAATGAAGTTAGAGATGACTTTCGCACACTTGCATCTTGAGTTTGTTAGCATTCCCACACCGAGGCCTGTAATAAGAGGAAGGAATTAGATGAAAAGGCCCAAGAGCAAGAGAAACTCAAAGTGGCCAAATAAAAGTGATAAAATATGAATTACGTCGACAAGGAAAATGCACATAGAATGTACAGCACAGAAACTAGCCATTCAGCTCAATTATTTAATGCTAGTGGTTATGGTCCACATCAGATACCTCTATCTCCATTTTTTTTTCATTTATCCACTTTTTCCTTGAACACATCTATGCTAATTATCTCATTTATTCCTAGTGGTAATGAGTTCCACGTTTTAATCGCTCTAAGAGTAAATAATAATTAGTTTAATTAGTTAAATAATATAAATCTTTGAAGTTCTGACTGTGTGCTGTTCAGTAATAATTGACAATTCTTATATTTATGGCCTTCGTTTTGGTCACTTTCTCAAATTGGCATATTTCAGCTATTTATAGCTTGATGTAGACAACATTTGTATGGTATAGTAGTACCAGTCATCCTGTGCCTTTGCTGTAGTAAATGGGGATTTTTGACCAAACAGCAATGCTAAAGTCACTGATTGGAAATTGGTCCACGTTTGATGCTACTAAGATCTCACCTCAAGCTGAATTATACACATTGGTCTAAGAGCTTGTGAGCACTGTATGTGAGTATGCAAGAGCAGGTCAGAGGAAGGAAATTCTAACTCCCCAAGGCCTATCCATTATCTACCATAAAGGTAGGAGTGTGATGGAATATTGTCCACTTGCCTGGATGGGTGTGGCTCCAATGACATTTGAAGCTTGATAACATCCAGGACAAAGTAGTGCATTTGATTGTTTGTGGATATGGTGGCATTCAGTCACTCCACCACTGTCATTCAGTAGCAGTAGAGTATATCATGAACAAGATAGAGTCATAGAGATAAACAGCACAGAAATAGATCCCTTGGTCCAACTCATTCATACTAACCAGATATCCTAAATAAATCTAGTCCCATTTGGCCCATATCCCTCAAAACCCTTCCGATTCATATACCCATCAAGAAGCCTTTTAAATGTTGTAATTGTACAAACCTCCAGTTCTGTTTATGGCAGCTCATTCTATAAATGCACCATCCTCTGCATAAAAAGTTACCCCTTAGGTCCCTTTTAAATCTTTCCCCTCCCTCCCTAAACCTATGCCCTCTAGATTTGGACTCCCCCGCCCCACCCCTTGTCTATTTACCTTATCCATGCCCCTCATGATTTTATAAACCTCTATAAGGACACCACTCAGCTTCCAGTGCTCCAGGGAAAATAGCCCCAGTCTGTTCACCTCCTTATAGCTCAAACTCTCCAACCTTAGCAACATCCATGTAAATCTTTTCTGAACCTTTTCAAGTTTCACAACATCCTTCCTATATAGCTGGGAGACCAGAATTCTAGACAGTATTTCAATATTAGCTTAACCAATGTCCTGTACAGCTGCAACATGACCTCCTAGTTCCTATACTCAATGCATTGACGAACAAAGGCAAACATATCAAATGCGGCCTTCACTCTACTATCTACCTGTGACCCCATTTTTAAGAAATTAAGAACCTGCACTCCAAAGTTTCATTATTCAGTAACATCTCCCCAGGACCTTACCATTAACTGTATTAGTCCTGCCTTGATTTGCCTTTCCAATATGCAGCATATACCATTTATCTAAATTGAACTCCATTGGCCCAAGATCAGGATTCTGTTATACTCTGAGGTAACCTTCTTCGCAGTCCACGACATCTCCAATTTTGGTGTCAACTGCAAACTAACTAACCAAACTTCCTATATTCTCATCCAAATCATTATATATATGACAAAAAGCAGTGGACCCAGCACTGATCATTGTGGTACACCACTGGTCACAGGTTCCAGTCTGAAAAGCAATGCTCCACCACCACCCTCTCGCTCGTACCTTTGAGACATTTCTGTATCCAAATGGCTAGTTGTCTCTCTTTTCCATATGATCTAACCTTCCTAACCACTCTCCCATGGAGAACCACAAGTCCATATAGATCATGTCCACTGCTCTGCCCTCACCAAAACTTCAATTTCTCTAGTCATCCAGCATTCTCTCCCAACCTTGTCCTTTGCCCTAAGTAGAACGTACTGTCTCTGGACTCCAGTTTTCTCATTTTTGAAGGCTTTCTATTTCTCAGCCATCCCTTTACCTGTGAATATCCCCTCCCTATCAACTTTCGAAAATTCTTGTCTAATACCATCAAAATTGACCTTCCTCCAATTTAGAACTTTAACTTTTAAATCTGGTCTGTCCTTTTCCATCACGGTTTAAAAACTAATAGAATTATGATTACTGGCCCCAAAGCTGCCCTACCTCAGTCATCACTTGCCTTATTTTGCAAGAGTAGGTCAGGTTTTATACCTTCTCTACTAGGCACAGCCACATACTGAATCTGTACTGCAGAAGCTCACCAAGGCTTCTTAGTACTTTCCAAACATGACCACTTCCATCCAGAATGCTAAAGGGAGGAGATACATGAAAGCACCACCTGAAAAGTCCCGTCCAAGTCACACACCATCCTGTCTTGAAAATATATTGCTGTTCCTTCACTGTTGCTGGGTCAAAACCATACAACTCCTTCCCTCACAGCCTTGTGGGTCTACTTGAACTGCTATGGTCCACTTTGTATCAAAAAGCAACCGTCTACCAGAGGCTGGATCATATGGAAGTCCTGATGCTGGCTCTTAAATACCTGTGGATGTCCTACATGCAGGCAGTATGCAGCTTTCATTCATTCTCTGATCTAGAACTAAATCCCTGTATGATATTGCAAGATATACCAGTTAAAATGGATAGTTGTTTTCCCTAAGGTTGACTGAAGTGAAAAATTGAGTTTAGGGACACCAATGTGTTGGAGTACAACCTGGTTACTTCAGGAGCCTTGGGTGGATCACCTGCCTCCATCCCATTGCCAGTGAAATTCTTGGAAATTCTATTCATCTTGCCTTCAGTGTAGATCTCAGCAAGAACTGACCTGAATTCTTCAAGAGCTTAAAAATATCCTAAATCATTACTAGTTTTAACTTGAAAGGAATCAACTGGTGTGCAGGTGAAAAACGAAGATCTGAGTATAGTGATTATAACTGGGTCAGCCAGGTGGACCTCCATAGAATGAGTTCCCTGACTGGGGCTGTTAATCGTGTCCACTCAGGGAGCCCTGGCTGACAGATATAAACAGGAGTGTCAGAGGTTCTGCTTATTTTGAGAGTTGACTCTGAGGGAGATGGATCAGTGTCAAGGAATTTCTAGGTATAACTAAATGGTGACTTTAGTAATAGGACACCGTGGAGTTATTTCACTGAGAATTTTTTTTTTGTTGTCACCCCAGAAAGAACAGAGCATGCCTTACAGATTTGTAAAATGTATTTGAGCAGATCCTGTGAAAAATATTGTTCATTTGGTTGAATGTCTGTCTTCCTTATTCTCTGCACACTTCAAATGTTCCACTGTTTCAAGCAAATATCTAGTTCCCTTTTGTAAAGAAATTATGAACCATATTTCTGTGGTTGCTCTGAACTTTAACTTTCCTCTTCTGTAAATGAGCTTTTCTAACCACAGTGAGGAACCTGACTGGGCAGAGAGGAGCCATTCATCTCTTGATTTCAATTTCGGAGAAATAACATGAACTGAACTGTCCAGTTTCTCAACATCACACATCATGTGGCCTAGTTGATAACCTAGATTCTTAACTACAAAGGGGTAGCCATGGGCACACGTATGGGTCCCAGCCATGCCTGTCTCTTTGGCTACGTAGAACAGTTGATCTTCTGTAATTACACCGGCACCACTCCCCACCTCTTCTTCCGTTATATTGATGACTGCATTGATGCCATCTCGTGCTCCCGCAAGGAGGTTGAGCAATTCATCAACTTCACCAACACATTCCACCCTGACATTAAATTTACCTGGACCATTTCTGACACCTCCCTCCCCTTCCTGGGCCTCTCCATCTCCATTAATGATGACCAACTTGACACTGACATTTTTTACAAACTCACCGACTCCCGCAGCTACCTGGATTACACCTCTTCCCACCCTACATCTTGCAAATATCCCGTATTCCCAATTCCTCCGCCTCCGTTGTATCTGCTCCCAGGAGGACCAGTTCCACCATAGAAAACACCAGATGGCCTCCTTCTTTAGAGACCGCAATTTCCCTTCCCACGTGGTTAAGTATGCCCTCCAACACATCTCGTCCACATCCCACACCTCCACCTTCAGACCCCACCCCTCCAACAGTAACAAGACAGAACGCCCCTGGTGCTCAACTTCCACCCTACAAATCTTCGCATAAACCAAATCATCCGCTGATATTTCCGCCACCTCCAAAAAGACCCCACCACAAGGGATATATTTCCCTCCCCACCCCTTTCCACCTTCCGCAAAGACCGTTCCCTCCGTGACTACCTGGTCAGGTCCACGCCCCCATACAACCCACCCTCTCATCCTGGCACTTTCCCCTGCCACCACAGGAACTGTAAAACCTGTGCTCACACCTCCTCCCTCACCTCTATCCAAGGCCTTAAAGGAGCCTTCCACATCCATCAAAATTTTACCTGCACATCCACCAATATCATTTATTGTATCTGTTGCTCCCGATGCGGTCTCCTCTACAGTGGGGAGACTGGGTGCCTCCTAGCAGAGCGCTTTATGGAACATCTCTGGGACACCCGCACCAATCAACCACACCGCCCCGTGGCCCAACATTTCAACTCCCCCTCCCACTCTGCCGAGGACATGGAGGTCCTGGGCCTCCTTCACCGCTGCTCCCTCACCACCAGACGCCTGGAGGGAGAACACCTCATCTTCCGCCTCGGAACACTTCAACCCCAGGGCATCAATGTGGACTACACCAGTTTCCTCATTTCCCCTTCCCCCACCTCATCCTAGTTCCTAGCTTCCAGCTCAGCACTGTCCCCATGACTTGTCCGGACTTGGCCTACCTGCCTGTCTCCTTTTCCACCTATCCACTCCACCCTCTCCTCTCTGACCTATCACCTTCATCCCCTCCCCCACTCACCCATTGTACTCTATGCTACTCTCTCCCCACCCCCACTCTCCTCTAGCTTATCTCTCCACGCTTCAGGCTCACTGCCTTTATTCCTGATGAAGGGCTTTTGCCCGAAACGTTGATTTCGCTGCACTTCTGGCACCATTGACCCAGAATCTGGTTTCCAGCATCTGCAGTCAGTTTTTGTACAAATTGGTACACAAGGGGTAAGAGGCACTTGGACCTTTTACTGATCATTTGTAATGGATGCTTATGATTATGTTCTGGCACTTGATGTGAAGCGCTCTCTCTTTGTCTGTACCTCTTTTTTTTCTCTCTCCTTTCTCTCCTGCACCTCCAATCCCTTAATTAGAAACTAGATTGAGTAGAATGTACTTAAAAGCACTTTTTATTAACTAAAGTGATTTAATCAACGCCAAGTAAGCATGTTGGAAAACTGATCTTTGGTTTGGTAGTAAATGTCTCTGGCATTAAATATTTTGCTTGACTTTTCATCCTTTTTGCATGGATAGAGGCAACAAAATGCTTTGATCGCAAGAAGTTTGTTTTCTCCACCACCAGGAAGAAAGGAAACACCAGCGTGGCCAGTGACAAGCAGTGCCCTTCACATTAAAGGGCAATGCTGTGTGATCAAACAGTGAAGGGAGGGCAGGGATTAAATCAAAATAGAGTTGGAGGGGGAAATAATGCACTCCACTCCCTGCGGTGCCCATCTCTCCCTGAACTCCAGGGTGTCAGTGGACACCGCGTGCTCCTTTTCCAGAGACACCCGGGCTCTAATGTAACCGCAAAAGAGGGGCAGGCAGTTGGCTCTAACAACCCCCTCCACGGCCCGCTGCCTGGACCTGTTTATGGCCAGTTTGCCCAGGCCCAGGAGCAGACCCACAAGGAGGTCTTCAGACCTGCCCTCTCTCCTCTGTACCGGGTGCCCAAAGATCAGGAGTGTGGGACTGAAGTGCAACCAAAAGCAGAGGAGGAGTTTTTAAGAAAATCAAAAAGGGAGTGCAAACGCCCACACCCAATATACATATGGTCCACAGACTCCACATCACCACAGAACAAACGTTTGGGCTGGGAGTCCGTGAACCACCGCAATCTGTGGTTGCAAGGGACCACTGCGTGCAGCACCCTCCACCCCAGATCTCCGAGCGAAAGGGGGCGGACTCCCACGTAGAGAGCCCTCTACTGGGAATCCCCACTGCCCGGTGGAAAATGGGCACGCCAAGGCGAGTCCGAACGGTGGATGAGGGAGAAGAGGTGGATGGTGTGCAGCAGCAGTCGATACAGGGCCCGCCTTTTTTACGTCCTTAAAAAGGACAAAATTAAAATTCCAGAGGCGGCTCAGGTTGTAGGCCACAGGCTCCCGCGGGAGCAAGTAGTTTTATAATGTCTTTCAGAGTCAGCTTCGAATAACGACTTTATGTAGTCGTTGAGTTTGTAGACTTTTCCAGCAGATTGGAAGATCAAATGGTAAAAGGGGAACCATAAATTTAAGAGAGTGTCATACTTGCAAATTTTATTACCATCAAATATCTTTTCAGTTGGAATTATTCACTTTTTTTTTTCCACTTGTCTTCACCAACGTGTTATGATATATTCAATTAAGGTAATTTTTAATATGGCTTTTTCTCTGGATTCATTAAAGAGGCAATGAGAGCACTGAACAGACTGGTAACTGTGAACTGATACCTACTCAAATTGAGTCTGGGCTTTTTGAACACTGAACATCAGATTTACAGGTTGCTAACATGCAAAGCAAACATGAAATGGGGCAAGGTTTTTCACCCCACCACACTGGCTGGGAATAAAGCTGGTAAGACACTGAAAATAGCGCACTCGTCAGTCTGACAGTTACCAGTTGGATCCAGCTTGGGCCTTTCTCTGGTTAATTGGAATATGGCGAGAAGACAATCGAATACTGAGAAACCTATTGGTTCCTATTGCCTATGGTCAGACCACTTTATACAGGCTTAGACACCTTCCCTATCTGCCTGAGCTCAGCAACAGTCAGTAGCCTCTCTATTAAGGCATTCCCTTCTCTCTTACTTCTGCTGTCTCCTACCACCCCACCATTCTACTGCCAGCTCTAGCAATTCCCACAACAATGACATCTTTGCAGGTATTTATTTCATATTCGAAAAGGTAGAGAAGGTGCCTCCACTTTTATTTGAAGTCACCCCTCCCTTTTCCTGATGTATGTTTGTGATAATATTAAATATGGATGATCGACTTTGAAAACCTTTGCCTGATATTATATCTGGAACTTCATAAAAGCATTTCAGCACTTTACAATCATAAAGGGCAGAAACTGACTCTTCCTTTGGACCAATTGTGCCTGTCCAAATGCCTTTTAAATGGATGTAAGCTTGCTCACTGAGCTTGAAGGTTCATTTCCTGACATTTCATTACCCTACTTGGTAACATCTTCAGTGGGTCTCAGGTGAAGCACTGCTGAAAATTCCTGCTTTCTATTTATATTTTTGGGTTTCTTTGGGTTGGTGAAGTCACTTCCTGTTACTTGTCTCGGATGGTGGTAGATGGGACCTAACTCAATGTTAAAGCTTTTAAATCTCGTAATTTTACTTGCCTCTACCATTTTGTCTGGCAGCTTGTTCCATGTACACACCACCTCTCACCCAAAACCTGTGCCCTTTAGTATTGGACTCACCTACCTTGGGGAGTAGACGTTGGCTAGTCACCTTATCTATGTCCTTCATGACTTTATAAACCTCTAGAAAATCACCTCTTGGCCACCTACGCTCCAGGGAAAAATGGCCCAGCTTATCCTTGTAAATCTTTTTGGCACCCTTTAATAACCTTCTTCCTATAGGAGAGCAACAAAAATTGTACACAGCGCTCCAACTATGGCCTTATCAATGTATTCTACAGACATAATATGATGTCCTAACTCCTGTACTCAAGACTCTGACTGATGAAGGCAAATGTGCCAAAAGCTGGGTTCAGCATCCTGACGATCTGTATTGCCACTCTCAAGGAATTGTGTAACTGCTCCTCTATGACTCTTATTCGACAACACTCTCCAGGGCCCTACTGTTATCTGTGCACATCCTGACCTGGTTTGTCTTACCAAAACACTTCATATTTATCTAAATTAAACACCATTTGCCATTCTTTGCCACACAGACCTAGTTGATCAAGATATTGTTGTTTTATAAAGAGACTTAAAAACACTGACTTAAAATGGCCACAGCTATCACTTCACCCACAAGTCGGCCAGGTTTCATGAAACCTATGTGGGTTATGCAAGAGACAGCCGAAGTTGAAATTAACATTTTTCACCATTGAATGAATAAATCAACTAGCCCATTCCACAAACCACCCAGGAGGATTAAAAATGTCCTCCTCTCCGATCTGATTTGTTCCATTGTGAGAATCTTCACATGTTGGCAATGAATGCATTGCATACAATTATTAAGATTGAAAAACAAAAGAAACTTCAGCAGACTGAATATATTACTTGATAAAAGCTGAATATACTGGACATCTGAAATAAAAACAAAGCTAGAGAAACTCAGCAGATCGAGCAACAACAATAAATAGGGAAACAGAACTTATGTATCTGGTGCAATATGACCTGTCTTTGGAATAGATAGCCGATTTCTATTTAAAGCAGCTTTATGGAGAAAAGTGGAGGAAATGGAATTGAAACAGATTAGAAAAGGCTGTCTTTTTTTCTTTCCTCTCCCTCTCTGAGGTATGAGAGCACTGACTAGAATAATACATCAGGAAACTGAGAACTTAAAAGATAACTGTTATTCTCAACCACGGACAATCTCATAAATCAATGACTTAACTATGGTCTCAGGTTAAAATCATAGTCCTCAAGGACATCCACAAAGATTCAACTATATCTTATTATATCTTCCTTTGTACTGGATACTATCCCCTTTTAGTTTTGTATGTGTGACTGCATTGAGCCTGTATACTTAACATCATTATTAATGGTCGCGGTCAGCAGCTAATAAACTTTGCTGTTTACTTTTAGATCAAATAAACCTTTTATTTAGTTCCTTGTCTCTATAGCAAAAATGAACTAACTTACATTTTAATTGGAAAATGGTATAGCCAAGTGCTTTTAAAAAAAACCTTAACCTTGGTTGTGAGGTTGGAAAAAGAGTGTCTGTTCACCTCTCTGCACTTGGTTGTTGTACCTGGCATCCTGCAATTGTTTTCATGTGGAGGACCTCCACTAGGTTGTACGGTTTCGACAACTCATCTGGACTGGGGAGTTCAACCTATGGTCACAAACTGGCTACAGGGGAAAATTCTGCTGAAGAGTTGGTTCTTTTCCAGTGCTCTTACGATATACTGGCAGGCAAGTTGTGGGAATCCCATTTTCTCTGAACACTTCTGGCAGACAAAAGGCTTGACACAGTAAACAACATGGGAAGCAGCATACTGGCACTAGTTTACTGGCAAAAACTAACGCTGTGGTCAATTTCAGTTAGAGACAAAAAAAAATTGCAGATGCTAGAATCCAAAGTAGACAGGCAGGAGGCTGGAAGAACACAGCAAGCCAGGCAGCATCAGGAGGTGGAGAATTTGATGTTTCAGGTATAACCCTACTTTCGATCCGTGGCATATTTTAGTGGCCTGCTTCTTTTCCATTCATGCTGGCCATGAAATTATGTGTCAGATACAGAAGGAACAATTCCATCTTTATTTTTGTCTCTATTTAATCTGCAACTATTTAACCAGAAAGCTGTCTTTTTTCCATTAAGCTATATCTGAATTCAAGATTTTCAATCATGCTCCCTTTCTTATTTGCTTGATGCATCCTTACAGGATGGCCTTTCCCCAACTTAATTTCTCTGCTGCACTTGTTTCTGTATTTCTGCTGCTGTCACATATCAGTAAACGATGCAAAACTGTCTTCAATGATCAGAATATGTCACAAATTGTAAAAGCAAAATTCAAAAGGTAATATTTCACTTGCCACACAAATAAAAGGAACAGTCTGCCTATAATGAAACCGAGTGTTTATTTGAGGACTTGAGCAACTTTCACTGAAGGGCAACTAAAGCAGTCATAGTCATAGAGATGTACAGCATGGAAACAGACCCTTTGATCCAACCCGTCCATGCCGACCAGATAACCCAATCAAATTTATTTAACTTAATGATTGTAAATAATCCAACTCAAATCATGATATTAACTTTTAAAACTTGTGTGAAAATCAAGAATGCTGTTGAAATTTTCATAGACTAGTGTGGAAATGAGAGAAAATATAATATTACATTAGTCACAGAGATGTACAGCACGGAAACAGACCCTTCGGTCCAACTTGAACATGCCGACCAGATATCCCGACCCAATCTAGTCCCACCTGCCAGCATCCAAACCCTTCCAATTCATACTCCCATCCAGATGCCTTTTGAATGTTGCAATTGTATTAGCCTCCACCACTGCCTCTGGCAGCTCATTCCATACACGTACCACCCTCTATGTGAAAGAGTTGCCCGTTAGGTCTCTTTTATATCTTTTCCCCTCTCACCCTAAACCTGTGCCCTCTAGATTTGGACTCCCCCACCCCAGGAAAATAAAACTTTGTCTATTTATCCTATCCATGCCCCTCATGATTTTATAAACCTCTAGAAGTTCATCCCTCAGCTTCCAATGCTCCAGGTAAAACAGCCCCAGCCTATTCAACCTCTCCCTATAGGTCAAATCCTCAATTAAATTTTTATCAGATTTTACTCTCAAATGTTTAGTCCACAGGTTCTTTGCCTTTCCAGTCTTCTAAATTTAACGACTTGGAGTCATAGAGTCATACAGCATAGAAACACACCCTTTGGTCCAACTCATTCATGTCGACTAAGTTTCCCAAACCAAACTCGTCTCACTTGCCTACATTTGGCCTGTATCTTTCTAAACCTTTACTGTCCATGTATCTATTCAAGTCTTCTACAAACTTTCAGAGGCTTATCAGGAAGAATTTGTGTAATTGGAAATTTGCTTTAGTGATGCCAAAGGCATTATTTCATGTAACAAAATTTCAGATTTCCAAGTTTTTTTTTGTTCACATTAACATAAAAGCTGGCCACAGTTGACTGTAGTAACCTCAGAGATATGCTCACCTCAGCTGGGTTCTTCACTAAGGGAAAAACTGGGCTTATCCATAGACACTAGCTAAAACTTGGAAACAGTTTGCATACTAGTCTGCTACACTGAGAAGTGGTGTGGAACAAGAGATAAAGAAACCAGGCAAATTTTTAAAAATTTGCAATTTATTTCACAGGAAGCAAACTGCACTTCAGAATTCCTGTACAGTAGGAATTTTACATTTGAACAACGTGTATCCTTCTTAAAATTAATTCATTTGACACCACTGTAATTGAATCTCATAAGCTAACTGCTGCTCTGAATTTTGGAGTACAATTCATACAATATGTTAATTGATGCTTTCTTTAAACTTTCAATAAATTTAATTAGGCAATTATTTTAAAGCTTTGTTTATTTACAATAGAAAATTTTCGGGTGGAGGCTGTAAGCAATTAAGAATAAAATAGATATCCATTGTTGATTACCTTTAATAATATGGAGGAAACTATCTTACCATGAGTGGCGAAGCAGATCACAATTGTTCCCAGCAGCAAACATACCATTTGAATTTTCATTGTTGAATTCGATTCTCTTCTAATTTTCAGTCTCAGAAATGAGAAGACTTCAGAATGTTGGTTTGGCACATTTGGATCTTATATTTAATAGAAAGATTTGAGGAAGTTATAAACAATGTATGTTGTCAGAGTCTCGAGAACTGCGTCATTCCACTTAAATTATTTTTAATTCTGTATTCTTTGGTACATTCAGAAATTTGATGAGCATTTCTGCTTAACAAAACACCCCATTGAGAAATTTCTTCCAGTAATTTCTACTTTTTTCAGCTGCAACAGCTCCAATCATCTATGATGATTGTAATTTTTTTTGTCCTGTGCCTTATGTTACCATACAAAATAAACCAAACTTTATCTGAAAGATTTAGTGAATTGTATTACATTGTTTAATCTCACAAGCGAGTGCTTGAAACCCCGTCTTGTTAATGTAGTGGACAAAAGTCTAAAATGCACTTGCATATAAATCATAGAATTGTAATAAAAGGAGAAATGGGGCTAACTAAGGACCAAAAAGAGGATTATGCCAAAGTGGGCATTTTTGAGATTTGCAATTGACTTCACTGAGGAAGACGATACTGCTGAAGTGATAGGAAAATAAACCAGGTAGCTGTTAACAGTTATTAATTAACTTGATTGAATTATTTTAATGAGGTACCAGAAAAGGTTGGGGTGTTGGCAATATGGTTATGCATGGACTTACAAAATGCCTGTAATGAAGTGCCACATTACAGGTCTGACAACAAAAATTAAAACCCAGGAAATAAAGCAACTGTGGCAGCATGGATATAAACGTGTGAGAATGAGAGGTAACACAATAATTGTAAGCAGGTGTTTTCAAACTGGATGTAGGTGTGTCATCAGATTCTGAGGGGTGTTGTTTAAATCACTGCTTTTCTTGGATTATATTAATTACCTTAATTCGGATGGGGACGGTATAACTTAAAAATTTCCAGAATGTACAAAACTTGAAACTGTTAAGAATTATGATGTGGATAGTGACCGACCTTGAGTGGAAAAATATAGGGTGGTGGAATTCCATGTATGAAGTGCAAAGTGCAAAATAATACCTATTTGTTCAAAGGTAAGCACAAGAAATATAGAATAAACACAGCAGGTGGAATCTAGGTATGAGGAATGTAGGTGGTAGTGGAGTTTGTGGTAGAATCGCATGAGCTGTCTGAACTCTGTCTTGACATTAGGAATATCTCACTCCACCTTTTAAGCTTTTCACAAACAATGTAGTGAGATTCTTGTGAGGCAATAGTGAGTTACATATGAAGAGGGATCATCTATAAAAATATTGCGGATGCTGGAAATCTGAAATAAAACAAAGTACTGGAGAAACTCAGCAGGTCTCACAACATCTGTGGAGAGAGGAGCACTTTTAATATTTTGAGTCCTGTATGGCTCTTAAACCTGGTGCTGGACCCACAATTTAGTGCAGCCACAAAAGAAGGAAGCTTGATATGGTTGGCAGCAGGTGTCCGTCAAGACAAGGGGATAGCGATTATTCTGGTGGTTCAGGCCACTGAGTCAAACATAACCTCTGATACCAGTCCAGGGGCTTAGAAATGGTCAGTCAGCCACTCTGAGTGGTCAAAGTCAGGGTGCTGTCCACATAAGAGGTGACGATTTGAATGTTAGCCACTCCACCACATCTCTTGAGTCTTTCTGCCCTAGAGGAGAATGAATGTGAGGCAGCTATTAAGGGGGGAGGAAAATTAAGGTGGTCAAGTGCCTGATCGAGTGAGTAGAGGGTGCAAAGTGCATATGGGTTGGTGATGTTGAGGGTTGGGGTGGGTGTCAATGAGTGATGGACGATGTTGAATGTAGGTGGAATCTTGATGGGAGATGGGTAATGTAGCGGAGAAAGAATGAATGAAAGGTATTGGAAAGTGGATGGTGGCGCTCACATGAGAAGAATGGGGAAGGACTTCTTACAGTGTTGGGCATTCCTCCAACTGAGATTACTTACAGTGTGGAAACATGCCCTTCTGCCCAAAAAGTCCACACCGAAGCACGACCCACCCAGACCCATTCCCCAACATTTACCCCTTCACCTAACACTACGGGGCAATTTAGCATGGCCAATTCACCTGACCTGTACATTTTTGGATTGTGGGAGGAAACCGGAGCTCCTGGAGGAAACCCACCCAGACACTGGGAGAATGTGCAAACTACACACATAGTCGCCTGAGATGAGAAATGAACCTGGATCTCTGTCACTGTGAGGCAGCAGTGCTAGCCACTGTGCCACCCACTAGGCAATAAACTCAGGCCAACTTGGCATGGTTTAGTGACAAGGCCTCCATTCCTGGTCCTGTGGAAAGAGAAAGTGTTACCTCTGCACCTGGCTATCCAGCCAGCCCTCCAGGTCCCTGCCCACATACTACCAAGCCAATTTCCCCCTGTCTGCCATGTTGGAGGCAAGTGCCAGGGACTGTGCAAAGCAGCTCTTGAATGATAGTGCATGTACAAATGCATAACCTTTAAAGATGTTGTGGACATATGGGATACTGATGAATTCTGCAATATCCACTAAGACATGAATGTTCTTCAAAATGGCATATGAGAAGATAGGGCCAGATTTGGACATTAAAGCAACACCATAGGATTGGGGTAGGTTACAAATGCATGAGTCTGATAAGTTATTATGATACAAACCTGCTAGGCCTGTGGTGAACAACCATCAAGAAAGTTTGATACAATAATGCAGTATCCAAAAAATGTAAGATGTAGCTTAACAATTCTTTAAAGGAATGCACAAGTAGAGGCACCTAAATTGTAGCTGAAAATGTGTTGCTGGAAAAGCGCAGCAGGTCAGGCAACATCCAAAGAGCAGGAGAATCGACGTTTCAGGCATGAGCCCTTCTTCAGGAATGGCTCATGCCCGAAACGTTGATTCTCCTGCTCTTTGGATGCTGCCTGACCTGCTGCGCTTTTCCAGCAACACATTTTCAGCTCTGATCTCCAGCATCTGCAGTCCTCACTTGCACCTAAATTGTATTATGGTACAATTTGGTGAAGGTGGCAGAACAGCTTTAAAGTCATAGAGATGTACAGCCTGGAAACAGACCCATTGGTCCAATGCATCCAAGCCTACCAGATATCCCAACCCAATTTAGTCCCACCTGCCAGTACCCAGCCCATATCCGTCCAAACTCTTCCTAAGCATATACCCATCCAGATGCCTTTTAAATATTGCAATCGTACTAGCCTCCACCACTTCCTCTGGCAGCTCATTCCATGCATGTACCACCTTCTGTGTGAAAAAGTTGCCTATTAGGTCTATTTTATACCTTTCCCCTCTCACCCTAAACCTGTGCCCTCTAATTCTGGAATCGCCCACTCCAGGGAAGAGACTTTGTCTATTTATCCTATTCAAGCCCCTCATGATTTTATAAACATCTAAGGTCACCCCTCAGCTTCCGACGCTCCAGAGAAAATAGCCCCAGCCTGTTCAACCTCTCCCTATAGCTGAAATTCTCCAACCCTGGCGATATCCTTGTAAATTTTTTCTGAACCCTTTCAAGTTTCACAACATCCTTCCAATAGGAAGGAGACAAGAATTGCACATAATATTCCAAAAGTGGCCTAACCAATGTCATATACAGCTGCAACATGACCTCCCAACTCCTGTACTCAATACTCTAACCAATAAAAGAAAGCATACCAAATGCCGCCTTCACTATCCTATCTACTTGCGACTCCACTTTCAAGAAGCAGTGAACCTGCACTCCAAGGTCTCATTGTTCAGCAAAACTCCCTAGGACCTTACCATTAAGTGTATAAGTCCTGCTAAGATTTGCTTTCCCAAAATGCACCACCTCTCATTTATCTAAATTAAACTCCATCTGCCACTTCTTAGCCTATTGGCCCATCTGGTCCAGATCCTGTTGTAATCTGAGGTAACCTACGCTGTCCACTACACCACCTGTCATCTGCAAAGTTACTGGCTATACCTCTTATGCTTACATCCATGCGAAGATTTATATAAAAGAAAGTGATTCATAAATCTCTAAATTGCTTCATTAATTTCTTACTACATGCTTCAACTTAGTAGTTATTAGGAGCATTTATAAAATGTTGATTCAATGAGAGATGCTATTTTGTGTCCATTTTTGGGCAGCACACTTCTGGGAGTAATTGAAGGTTTTTGAGTGGGTGCAGAAAAATTTTGTACAGTCCCTCCCACAATGAGCAACTTCAGTTGTATGAATAGATTGGAGAAGCATGGACTTATTCCCCTTGGAGAAGAGCAGATTAAGAGAGGATTTGACACGGACATTCAAGATCGTGAAGGGTTTGGACAGATATAGAGAAACTATTCTTATTGGTGGAATGCTTTCAAACCAGAGTCCACAAAGTCAAGTGATTAGGCAAAGATGTGGCAAATAGAATGCAATAATGGAAAATGTGAAAATTCCATTTTGATCGGAAAAATATAAGGTCAACATATTATCTAAGTGATGAGAAATTGCAGAGCTGTGAAATCCAGGGAGATTTAGGTGTTGTAGTGCATGAATTAGAAAAGACTAGTGACTAAGTACTGCAAGTAATGAGGAAAACTAATATTGTTTACCATGCGGAGGGTTAGATACAGAGGTCAGGACGTACTGTTTCAGTTAAATGTGGCACTGGTGACCCCATGTATGGATGATAGTGCACAGTGTCACCTTGTTTAAATGTAACCACACTGGAGGCTGTTCATAAAAGTATTACTGGACTATTACCTGGAATGGGCAGGTTGTATTTAGGTTGGGCAGATTCAACTTGTATGCATTGACATTTAGAAGATTCAGAAGTAACTTGATTGAAATACATAAGACCCTGAGCAATGTGGAGAGGGTGTTTCCTCTTATGGGCTAATCAAGAGCTAGTTTTCAGGGCTTAGAAGAACAGGGTAGGGGGATGTGTTTGGATGGTATGCTCTTTGCAGGGTTGGTTCACAATCTATGGGCTGAATGGCCTCCTGCACTGTAGAGATTCTTTGATTCTAGATTTGAACAAGAACTAACTCAGTTTAATTATCATCACCCGACCTAGAAGTCTGACAGTGGCCAATCCTCCTGGACTGAAATTAGATTTGTGCATTGACTGATTGTACAACCAAGGGGGATGACAAAGCATAGCTTCCTTTCATTGTCACATGTGCTGTTTGGTTGAAGCAAATGCAATGAGTTTGCCACATGAACTGCTGACACACGCTGTAGCTGTGATGTAGATGTAGCATGGTGCAGTCCAACAGCATGTCCAATCTCCAAGCCAAGAAATGGGAGGAGTGGTGGCTTTGTGGTTGGTAATGCTGCCTCGCAGTGGTAAGGATCTCAGTTCGATACCACACTCGGGTGATTGTCTGTGTGGAATTTGCACATTCTCCCTGTGTGCTCCGGTCTCCTCCCACAATCCAATAATGTACAGCTTAAATGGATTGATCATGTTAAATTGCCCATAGTGTCAGAGATGTTTAGATTGGATGGAATAATCATGGGGAATGCAGGGTTACAGGATAAGGTAGGGAGGATGGATCTGGATGATATGCTTTTCGGTGGGTAGCTGTGGACTCAATTGGCTGAATGGCATAGCCTTCCATACTGAAAGATTCTCCGATTCTAGAGTTATGGTTCCCATTATCCCAATGCTAAAAGGCAACCTACAGAGGATGGAAGACTCCAAGTCAATGCACAAATTGTGGGCACTAAGAAAACAAGCTAAGACCTACAAGATGAAAAAAAAATGTTTAAGATGTATCCTGTGTAGAGGCATGTGACATATGATTCAGAATCCCGGCAAATGCAATCAGTTGCTAATCAAATAGAATCTTTTTCTTGCAGTATAAATTGTTGTTCCTAATGAAATTCGGTATTCTTGCCAAGTAAGTACATGAAGGGAAAAAGATAAAAAGAATTTGGAGATAGGGTTAGATGACATAGAGAGGGGAACATCTGAAGTATAAACACACCAGCACAAATCATTTAGACCAGGTAGCCTGTTTTCCATATTGTAAATGTAATGTCACACCAACACGTTTAAATGACATTTCTCAATCTATCGCTTTAATGCAAGAATTTACTTATTTGTAACAGGCAAACATTGTGATAAAAGTACAATTATCTGTTCATCAACTGGAATTATTGACCAGCATTCTGGTCTATAATATCCTTTTGGCATGAAAACATTAGAAAATTCTTTAACGAGGACACTACCACAACAATGCTCACAAAGCTTACCAGGATGCTACTGTGAATGAAGGTCTTTAGTACAATGGAAATATTAGAGCAACTGGGATTGCTCCTATTAAGGAAACAAGGAAGAGGAGATCAGAAATTTGAGGGATTTTGATAGATCAATCGGAGTGGCAAGATACTAGCAAAATATGGAATGTTAATCTTCGAATTCCTTCATCTGGTTTTCAAACTTTAAGTCTTTCCTGGACTCAAATGGTTTTCATGATGAAAAATACTGATCTTTGTGAAACCAATGAAGGATAGATAAAGACAGCTCACCTGAAAGTAACATTTCTGGAAGACATTCAAACATCTCCTGTTTTATTTGCAGCTTTATGGATAAATTTCGCATATTGAGACATCAAAGTCACCTGTGAAATATTCAGCTTGGAAGACAATCAGACCAGACATGGGAATGCATGAGTGAACTCTATTTTAAACAATAGTTTTGACAGAATTGAAGAGAAAGATTAATCTGTGCTTGGAACTGAAGATGGCTTTTTCTCTCAGTCTCCCAGAAAACACAAACATAAAGCAAATTGGAGAAACGTCTACTCACTGAAAACTGAAAATATATTTGCAACATTTGATACTGCTGAGGATGTAAAGATGAATTGAATAATTGTGATCTTAGGTTTGAATTTAACACCTCAAGGATCTTTTAAATTGCTGATAATTTTAGTTTCCTTTTCACACTGGAGCGCCCTCTCTTTCTTAACTTTATACCTATGTTTCTGTGTGTTTAATGTGTGGTTGTTTTTCTCAGGGCTAACAAATAGTATTGTTTCCCTTTTACTCAGGAAAACCTTCTCATTGACTCCTTACTTGATTCTGCTGAAGTTTCACTTTCCATTTTTATTGCAGTGAGGTGTGACTTGTGCTAAAAATAATTTAAAGACTTTGTTGTGGCTAGTCTGGGGTAGTTCAAAAAAGAGGAGCCAATTTACAGGAGAAACATTTTCATTTGCAAATTATTGGATAACTAGAGGTTTTAATAGTTGAAAAGATTTAAAATAATTGCCGAAAAAAATTAGAAGGGAATGAAACATTATTTCACAATTGATGCAAGATTCAGAGTGCATAATCTTTAAGGTTGATGGAATCAACTTTTAAATGCAACTGAATATAGAAATCTAGAGAGTGATGTTACGGCGATGTGAGAGGCTAAATTAGACAACTCTTTCATGTGGGCAGCACAGCCTGCAACTGTTGACAGGATATCTTACTGATTTGGAGAAAAGCAGTGAATGTAGTGCAGCTATATTTGCAGATGTGACAAAAAAAGATGAAAAGACCAGTTGCGAGAGGGATGCAAACAGTTTACAGAGACCTATTGATAACTGAAGCAAGCAAAAAGTAGGTCAATGGAGTATAATGTAGGAAAATGTGAAGTTCATTTTGAAAAGAAGAACAAAAGAACAAAGAATTATTTAAATAGAGAAAAACTGTTAAAGACTGCACCACAAAGGGACATGGGGTGGGGGTTATTTATGCATAAAACACTGAAAGCTATCACACTGGTACAGCAAGCAATCAGGAATGTTGAATCTTATTTCAAGGAAGGTGGAGTATAATAGTTGAGCTGAAAATGTGTTGCCGGAAAAGCGCAGCAGGTCAGGCAGCATCCAAGGAACAGGAAATTCGATGTTTCGGGCATAAGCCCTTCATCAGGAATGAGGAAAGTGTGTCTAGCAGGCTAAGATAAAAGGGAGGAAGGAGGGACTTGGGGGAGGGGCGATGCAGATGTGGTAGGTGGAAGGAGGTCAAGGTGAGGGTGATAGGCCGGAGTGGAGTGGGGGCGGAGAGGTCAGGAAGAAAATTGCAGGTTAGGAAGGCGGTGCTGAGTTCGAGGGATTCGACTGAGACAAGGTGGAGGGAGGGGAAATGAGGAAACTGGAGAAATCTGAGTTCATCCCTTGTGGTTGGAAGGTTCCCAGGTGGAAGATGAGGCGCTCTTCCTCCAACCGTCGTGTTGTTATGGTCTGGCGATGGAGGAGTCCAAGGACCTGCATGTCCTTGGTGGAGTGGGAGGGGGAGTTAAAGTGTTGAGCCACGGGGTGGTTGGGTTGGTTGGTCCGGGTGTCCCAGAGGTGTTCTCTGAAATATTCCGTGAATAGGCGGCCAGTCTCCCCAATATAGAGGAGGCCACATCGGGTGCAGTGGATGCAATAGATGGTGTGTGTGGAGGTGCAGGTGAATTTGTGGTGGATATGGAAGGATCCCTTGGCGCCTTGGAGGGAAGTAAGGGAGGAGGTGTGGGTGCAAGTTTTGCATTTCCAGCAACACATTTCCAGCTATGATACTCCAGCATCTGCAGACCTCACTTTCTCCTCGGAGTATAATAATAGTCTTACAGCAACTGTGCAGGGTGCTGGTGAGACCACATCTGAAATACTGTGAGCAATTATTTAAGGAAAGCTATTATTTTATTGGAGGCAGTGCAGAGAATGTTCATTGGGTTGAACCCCAGTATGGAAGGATTATCTTATGAGCAAAGGTTAAACAAATTGGGACTCTGCTCATTGGAATTTAGGAGAATGAGGAGGTGAACATATAGGATTCTTAAAGGGCTTGACAGGGTGATGTTGAGAGGATGGTTCCCCCCGCCTCATGGAAGAGAGCATAGTCTCAGATAAAATGATGCCAATCTAAGATTGAGAAGAAGAGGAATTTGCTTTCTGAGTGTTGTGAATCTTTGGAAGCTTTTGCCCCAGGGAGCTAGATGAGGAGTCCTTGTGTATATTTCAGGCTGAGATAAATATGCCATGAAGCTGAGAAGATGAATTCCTGTAGGTCCTCTTCCTGTTCTCTGGTTTTTGATCCTGTCATCAGTAACTTTGTATTGCAAGTGAGAAGAACATTGTGACAGTGTGTTTGACTGCAGAATGGCTCCTGGCACATAAAGACAGTGAGAGATGTGTGAGAGACAGATATGCTTCAGTGTTGTTTTGTAAAGATGTCAGTGATGAGTCTTTAATGTTAGGCTAAAGGTGATGGGGCTGTGCTTCATTAAGAAATGTGAGAAGTATGCATTTTGTGGTATTTGCAAGCGATGTTCACTCCTCTTGCCTGGCAACCCAAGTGGGGCCATCAATCTAGTTCACTGTTGCCAAGTGAATGATGCCATCCTCTGTGCGTGCATTACCATGGCCATAAATCACATCCTTCCTGATGACTGAAACATGGTCTCCTTCATATCATCAATCTTTTGCAAGAGTGTATCCAGTGTAGTGTTCCTTAACCTGGGAGTCTATTCGTTGGGTGTCTGTGTCTATGGCCATAGAAAATGATCTAGTAGCCTGCAGTGTATTGCTCTGATATTCCCTTTAACAGGACCATATCTAGAACACATGCTTTCTGCTGAATACTACCCAGCTCTCTGAAATGTACAGAGAATGTCCACACAGATATACACACAGGTCACTGCCTGAAAATTAGGCAAATATATTTGAGTCCCTCAGATTTTAATGCTAATATTTTGAATATGCTGATCCAGTGTTTATGTTTCCATCAGACGAGGCTCATTGTGGGTGGCACAGTGGTTAGCACTGCTGCCTCACAGTGCCAAAGACCCTGGTTCAATTCCCACCTCAGGCAACTGTCTATGTGGAGTTTGCACATTCTCCCCATGTCTTTGTGGGTTTCCTCTGGGTGCTCTGGTTTCCTCCCACAGTCCAAAAATGTGCAGGTTAGGTGAATTGGCCATGCTAAATTGCCCGTAGTATTACATGAAGGGGTAAGTGTAGGGGAATGGGGCTGGGTGGCTTGCTCTTCTGAGGGTCAGTGTGGACTTGTTGGGCCAAAGGGCCTGTTTCCACACTGTACGTAATCTAATCTAAAAAAAATTCTCTTATTTGCACCCTTTTCCTGACTTATGTGTTTGTCATTTCCCATTTCCAAGGACATGAAAAGTCAAAGGGGAGCAAGAATAACAAGTGGGAAAGATGTTACTTTCAATATATTAACACCAAGTCATTTCCAGCATCTATGGGAATTTAGGTGATATTTGATCAGGATGCATAGGGTTAAAGGACTCACACCACATAGAGTCATTGAGATGTACAGTACGGAAAAGACTCTTCCATCCAACTCGTCCACGCCAATCATATTTCCTAAACAGATCTTGTCTCATTTCCCAGCACTTGGCCCATATCCCGTCAGATGTCTTTTAAATGTTGTAATTGGACCAGCCTCCACCACTTCCTTAAGCAGTTCATTCCATACACACACCATCCTCTATATGAAAAAGGTCCCTTTTAAATCTTGCCTCCATCACCCACAACCTATGCCCTTAGTTCTGGACCCCAACCCAGGAGAAAGACCTTATCTATTTATTCTATCCATGCTCCTCATTCTGGTCACCCCTTAGCCTCCAACACTCCAGGGAAACAGTCCTTACTGTTGCAGGAAATAACAAATACAATGCACATTACTTTCCATTTTCCTTGAGTTAGACAACAGAAAAATGTCCTCCTTGTTGAATAGAGTCACCGTGGTCTCTAGCACAGAAGAAGACTCTTTAGCCATCTAGCCTGTCCTAGACAAAAACAGATTGTGTGCAGTGAAATGTGAAGAATCCTGCACATCTGAGTAAGATAACCTGGGCAGTGGCATGGAGTATTTCTCTTGAGGATTTTTATAACATCATGCTTTTCAAATGTTTATAAATGGCTTATGGGTGATCAGTCATATTCTTTTGCTATTATGCATAATGATCTCTAAGATATATTAATATAGCAGATGAGGAGCTCTGCATTAAGGCACTAACTCTATCCAAGTTGTTATTGAGAGAACCATTGGAGTCTTAAAGGAATGTTCCTGTTTGTCTTATAAATCAAGAGCAGCTCTGCAATATATGTGTCCTGTTAACCTCTGGTCGAATTTCACATGAATACCTCTTGGAACCAGGACTCCTTGGTAGCTTCGCTCCAAAATCTCTTTCCTCCACATGATCATTCTCAATGTTATTATTTTCATCATAATGCTTGAGAATGATGACGCATCTTCTATTTTTCTTCCTTGTCTCATCATGTTCCTGCTCCTCATCCATCTCTGTAGCCATAGTTTCTCTCAGTGTGTTTTATGGAGTATTTTGTTGTAACTGTATGGAGTAGGTTTTGACTTTGTGCAATAATTGAACACGGATGATGGTGAATTGTCAATCACTCTGCTAGGACTTACTTCTATCAAAGTCAGTTCAGTTTCATTTGTTTTGCTGAATTCACATTGAATTGGCTTTGGCAATAAAATCCAAAAGTGATGTAAAACTGGTTGACAGTTCACCATCATCCATATTCAATAATTGCACCAAGTCAGGTTGTACTCTCTGTTTTTATTGGTAGTTATCATATAATATACAAAAGGAGTGAATATTTTGAGAAATGTATTGTGACTGTTGTTAATTATTGAGTTGATCTCACCTCCTGGAATATTGTTGGAATGTTTCCATTTGTGGAAGTGATGTAAATGTATGTAAGTAGTATTTGGAAGGAAATACAGAAACAGCTATGATTCCTATAAGAACAGTATTTCAACAGCTCTTGATCTGTGTCTCTTACTCCTGAAGTTTGCAGTTAATAGTTGTTTAACATGGCATCAGCAAAGGCTATGTTATTTTAATGTTTTTGTGCAGTTCAATTTTGTTTTGCAACTTATAAAATGTTTAGTCATAAGAACATTCCAAGAGCCTTAATGACACATAAAGGAGTTGAGTGAGAGATTAAATCAACAGTCATTTATTTTTTAATTTCCTCAAATACGAAATTCATTGAATACAAAATACATCAACCAAGTGACAATAAATATATGAAATCATGATCAAAACTTTATTGTCAATTATCAACAGACTAACAACTAAAATATGTTACATTTTAGGATGTGACATATCAGTTGATATTGCCTTTACATTACCATTGAATTTACTTGGGTTTTAAGTCTGGAATTCCCTAAACCAAACACTTAGCCATTTTTACAAAACCATTATAAAACATCTACATTTTCAAGCAATCTACTCAAAACTGGAATGAGAGAATAATTATTGCTTTTAATGTGCTTGGATACTAAAAAATAAAGTTAAACTTCTTTTATACTTTGAATTTTGTTCAGACATTTCAATTTACTGACTGAAATATTTTGAAACATTTCAACTTATGCCCTAGAAACTAAGTAAAAATGGTACAAAAAACTACTGGCATGCTAAAAGAGATTATACGGAATTATGACAAAAGTTGCATTAAAAGTTAGGAAAATAGAAAACATTTCATCTATAGCTAAAGCTGTTACAGTGTAACTTCAACAAAAGCTTGACTCAGGGAGCAGTAAACTTTCATCTTATGTTGGAACAATTGATGTTCATTCAGTCGGTGAACTATTTTAGTCTTCAGTTCTGAAAATACAAAAACAAAGATGGAGTATTAGCTTGGGGCCCTGTTCAATATTTATTGTTCAATCAACATTGCTGTACAGATTAAATAATCATTATCACATTTCTGTTTGTGAGAGCTTGCTGTGTCCAGATTTGCTGCAGTAATTCTAACATTACGGTGCTGAACACACGTCAGAAGAATTCTATTGGCTGCAAAATGAATTTTGAGGATTAAATAGATTTTTTGATCAATTGGGGAATCAAGGGTTATGGGAAAAGAGTAGCAAGTGGACATGATGAATGTCATGTCAGCTATGATCCTCATAGAGTTGGCGAACAGCCTAATCATGTTGCTACTTCTTAGTTTTGGTCTTCTGGTCCTAAAGTACTTTGGAATTTCTTGGTGTCAGGAAAGATGCTATAAATGCAATTCTTTCCTTCGCATGATTGGATAGTATGAGTAAAACTGCTGTTGTATCAGATTGATAACAGTGTTAAAACTCAAGAATTGTGTCATGTGTTTGTGTAAGTAACTGATGCCAAAATTGCAGATGAAAAGCTAGATTACACGAAAAAGAATTGGTTCTGAAAAAGAAATGAAAATTGAATGTCAATACTTACTCTTCATTCATGAGATAAATAACCTTTTTGACCCAATTAGACTTGGGATTCACACAGACTTTCTTCCCATCCTTCAGGGTAATTCTGTGACACATAAACGAAGGTTTTTTGGTTAAAATCTTAATAATATTTAAATTACGTATGGTACCACCTCCATCACAAAATAATTAGTTAATGCAACAGCTAAACTTGAATCAGGTAGCAGGTTGAATTTGGAAATTATTTTAATAATCAAAAGCAAAGGCATTCTTATTAATGTTCAGAGTTAAATTTGTGATAAATTGTAGAAAAAAATTTTGTAGTCCTAAAGATGATTAATTTAGTCATGTTTTGCTGTATAATGCGAAGTGAAAAATATTAAAACATTTCACTGAATTTAGAAATGTTAAGTAGCCTTTGGAGACAACAATAAGTCTAAGATTCAAATAAAGTTACATTAAAAGATCAGCACTCCTTTCAAACTGTGAAAGATTTGTTCCCAAAGATGGCAAATTTGAGCTGTTTTAAGTGGAAAAAGATCAGCTACTTTTCTAGAGTTGTGAAATTTGAGTTGCCAAATTAAGTTGCTTTGTTATTGAGTTTAAGAAGTAAAATTTAATGTAATACTTACATGATCTCTACTTTTCTGCAGAAGGAACCCTGAGGAAAGATGTCAATATGCTGATATTTTCTTGGTGAAATAAAATGAGAGATGACTGCTGTACATTTGCATCTTGATTGTGTTACTTTTCCCATGCACAGACCTGTAGTGAAAGATAAAGCACAAAACGGGATCAAATGGAATCATGGCTTGGAAAATGTCAGTTGCGTTAACAAAAATTCTACTTGATGAAGCTTATTTCCTTCAAGGGAATGCACATTTACTTTTACAATGTAGAAGATCATGCAGGTTTCCAAATTCTCCCTTCTATCCTAAAGCTTGGTGGAATGCAACTCAAGTCTGAATGATGTTTTCTGCATTAAAATGAAGGGAATTTTTTAAATGCCTTACATTTTACAGAATATACAGAAAACAAAGTGATTTACAGAAGGTTAATGCACAGTAGCAGTGGAATACACACTAGACTGTTTTTGCTCTCTTTCTGGTTTCGGATTGCACTAACCAAAAGATCTGGCAACAACCTGATTGGGTGTCCAGTCTCTTGTGCTATAATCTCACATGTTCAATTTATAATATTAGTCGATACTTTAAAATGTCTTCATTTGAAATTAGGCACAACAATATCCAGCACCTTGCATTATCCTTTACAAACTTTATTTGTAATTTTAATCATTTTGCCGAGGGAGACAATAACTTAAAAAATATCAGGTTGTTTTGACCCAGTCACATCCTGATCCACTCAAAATCAGATCTGAATCACTGATAGTCTGTATAATATTTGCAATTATGACTTTCCTAGATTAATAAGGAAAGCCATAATGAACCAACTTTGCTAGCCTATTTAAACTAGGTTTGATTTGATCTATAACTTAACAGAGTGCTCATCTCGTCTATTTAGTGGTCATTTTCCTCTTTTTAAATCTGAAGATATTGCAAATTTTGCAGTTGAATGCTCTGACTATAAAACAATATAAAATATATCGAGCAAAATCAAATAATTTCAAATTTATTCACACCAGACTTAGTGAAATGTCATTTTGTCACACTGCTTTTAATACAGGAACACAGTTGCCCTGTAAATGCAAACTTGGTGACTCAACTTACCTTGAGCAGCCAGGCTGATTACAATTGTAGTCAACAGCAAACAGATTGTTTGGGTCTTCATTTTTGAAAATTATGATGTCTTCTAGTCTTCAGTCAGAGCAGCTGGCAGTTTCAGAGTGCATTGATTCGGCTGATCAGATCTTATATTTATCGGCAAGATTTGGGGAACTTAGGTCATCAGAATCTAAATAAGGAAATATCTTGTCAGCATGTTTGAATAATTACTTAAATGTTATTTCTCTTTGAAGCAGATTAAAAAAGAATCTCATAAGCATACTTGTATTTTCCCAGTTTAGTCATACTTTAATTTAGCTGCAATAATCAAATATGATTGTGAACCCATTGTATGTTTCTAATGACCACATTTGGAAAATGAGTGAAAAACAGTGCTATGAGATACAGCATGTCTACAGAATGCCTCACCATTTTTTTTGGGATATTCCAGGTATTGTTATCCCAGGTTTTTTTTCAAACAGACCAAGATAATCTTTACAAAATGTTTGCTATAAAATTATAACCTTAGATTGCACACTGTGAACATTCTGCAGTAGCCACATTTTAGATAAAATGAATAACAATATAAGGCAAGAAATAGGGAAAGCATTATCTTGCTGTCAACATTTCACCCACCACTGAAAATATAATTGTTTTTTATTAATCTCTTCAACTTGAAGAGCTCACTTCTTCAAAGGAAAGATTGTGCCTTGTTAGCATGTCAGTTTGTAATCTTTGTGATTGCTCCTTTAAATCTATCAGTGAAGTGTACTGATCAAAATGCCTAAATTAGTTGGGATCAACTTCAGAATTTCTCACAATGCTTGAAGTTTGAAATCAGCGTTTTTACAGCTTGAAACCAAATTAAAGACTCAGCTACGATGGGGTTTGTAAAATGGAAATAGTTTTCCAGGGATTAGTTTGTCTGGGTAACTGGAAAAAAGGCATAGAATCATAGAGATACACAGCATAGATACAGGCCCGACAGTCCAACCTGTCCATGCCTACCAGGTAGCCCAACGCAATCTAGTCCCACCTGCCAGCACCTGGCCCATATCCCTCCAAACGCTTCCTATTCATATACCCATCCAAATGCCTTTTAAATGTTGCAATTATACCAGCCAACACCACTTCCTCTGGCAGTTCATTCCATATACATACCACCCTGTGTGTGAAAAAGTTGCCCCTTAGGTTTCTTTTATATCTTTTCCCTCTCACCCTAAACCTATGCCCTCTAGTTCTGGACTCCCTCACCCCAGGGAAGAGACTTTGTCTATTTATCCTATCCATGCCCCTCATAATTATTTTGTAAACTTCTATAAGGTCACACCTCAGCCTCTGATGCTCCAGGGAAAACAGCCCTAGCCTGTTCAGCCTCTCCCTATAGTTCAAATCCTCCAACCCTGGCAACATTATTGTAAATCTTTTCTGAACCCTTTCAAGTTCCACAACTCCTTCCGATAGGAAGGAGACCAGAGTTGCACGCAATACTCCAACAGTGGCCTAACCAATGTCCTGTACAGCCGCAACATGACCTCCCAACTCCTGTACTCAATACTCTGACCAATAAAAGAAAACCAAACACCTTCTTCACTATCCTATCTGTCTGCAACTCCACTTTCAAACAGCTATGAACCTGCACTCCAAGGTCTTTTTGTTTAGTAATACTCCCTAGGACCTTACCATTAAGTGTATAAGTCCCCTAAGGTTTGCATTCCCAAAATGCGGCTCCTCGCATTTATCTGAATTAAACTCCATCTGCAACTTCTCAGCCCATTGGCCCATCTGAACAAGATCCTGTTTTAATCTGAGGTAACCTCCTTCGCTGTCCACTACACCTCCAATTTTGGTGTCATCTGCAAACTTACTAACTGTACCTCTTGTGCTCGCATCCAAATCATTTCAGAAAATGACAAATAGTAGAGGGCCCAGCACGAATCCTTGTGGCACTCTACTGGTCACAGGCCTCCAGTCTATAAAACAACCCTCCACCATCACCCTCTGTCTTCTACCTTTGAGCCAGTTCTGTATCCAAATGGCTAGTTCTCCCTGTATTCCATGAGATCTAATCTGGCTAATCAGTCTCCCATGGGGAACCTTGTCGAACGCCTTAATGAAGTCCATATAGATCACATCTATTGCTCTGTCCTCATCAATCTTCTTTGTTACTTCTTCAAAAAACTCAATCACGTTTGTGACCCATGATTTCCCTCTCACAAAGGCATGTTGACTATCCCTAATCAGTCCTTGCCTTTCCAAACACATGTGCATCCTGTCTCTCAGGATTCCCTCCAACAACTTGCCCACCACCGACGTCAGGCTCATTGGTCTATAGTTCCCTAGCTTGTCCTTACCACCCTTCTTAAACAGTGGCACCACTTTAGCCAACCTCCAGTCTTGCGGCACCTCACGGTGGCACAGTGGTTAGCACTGCTGCCTCACAGCACCAGAGACCTGGGTTCAATTCCCACCTCAGGCGACTGTCTGTGTGGAGTTTGCACGTTCTCCCCGTGTCTGCGTGGGTTTCCTCCGGGTGCTCCGGTTTCCTCCCACAGTCCAAAGATGTGCGGGTCAGGTGAATTGGCCATGCTAAATTGCCCATAGTGTTAGGTAGGGGCTAAATGTAGGGGTATGGGTGGGTTGCGCTTCGGCGGATCGGATGTGGACTTGTTGGGCCGAAGGACCTGTTTCCACACTGTAAGTAATCTAATCTAAAAAACAATTTCAGCAAAAAGCCCAGCAATCACTTCTCAACTTCCCATAGAGAACTAGGGTACACCTAATCAGGATTTATCCACCTTTAGGCATTTAACACATCCAGCACTTCCTCCTCTGTAATATGGACATTTTGCAAGGTGTCTCCATCTATTTCCCTCAGTCTATATCTTCCATATCCTTTTCCACTGTAAATACTGATGCAAAATTCCCATTTAGCCCCATTTTTTGAGGCTCCACACAAAGGCCGCCTTGCTGATCTTTGAGGAGCCCTATTCTCTCCCTAGTTACCCTTTTGTCCTTAATGTATTTGTAAAAACACTTTTGATGCTCCTTAATTCTATTTGCCAAAGCTATCTCATGTCGCCTTTTTGCCCTCCTGATTTCCCTCTTAAGTATACTCCTCCTGCCTTTATACTCTTCTAAGGATTCACTCGATCTATCCTGTTTATACCTAACATATGCTTCCTTCTTTTTCTTAACCAAACCTTCAATTTCTTTAGTCATCCAACATACCCTATACCTACCAGCCTTCCCTTTCACCCTGACAGGAATATACTTTCTCTGGATTCTCGTTATCTCATTTCTGAAAGCTTCCCATTTTCCAACTGTCCCTTTACCTGCGAACATCTGCCCTCAGCCAGCTTTCGAAAGTTCTTACCTAATGCCATCAAAATTGGCCTTTTTCCAATTTAGAACTTCAACTTTTAGATCTGGTCTATCCTTTTCCATCACAATTTTAAATCTAATAGAATTATGGTCGCTGGGCCCAAAATACTCCCCCACTGACACCTCAGTCGCCTGCCCTGCCTTATTTCCCAAGAGTAGGTCAAGTTTTGCACCTTCTCGAGTAGGTACGTCCACATACTGAATCACAAAGTTGTCTTGTACACATTTAAGAAATTCCTCTCCATCTAAACCCTTAACACTATGGCAGTCCCAGTCTATTTTTGGAAAGTTAAAATCCCCCACCATAACCAACCTATTATTCTTACAGATAGCTGAGATCTCCTTACGAGTTTGTTTCTCAATTTCCCTCTGACTATTAGGAGGTCTATAATACAATCCCAATAAGGTGATCATCCCTTTCTTATTTCTCAGTTCCACCCAAATAACTTCCCTGGATGTATTTCCAGGAATATCCTCCCTCAGCACAACTGTAATGCTATCTCTCCCTCCCCCTCCTCTCTTGTCTCCCTTTCTATCCTTCCTGTAGCATTTGTATCCTGGAACACTAAGCTGCCAGTTTTGCCCATCCCTCAGCCATGTTTCTGTAATTGGTATGATATCCCAGTCCCATGTTCCGAACCTTGCCCTGAGTTCATCTGCCTTCCCATTAGGTCCCTTACATTGAACTAAAAGCAGTTTAATTAATCTTGCTCTTTTCCTATCTGTTTGTTATGGATGATAACAAGAGATGAGGGACATGTGGAAATAGATTGGTCAGGATACTGTATGAAGAACAGATTCACTGTGATGCAAGAGATATTAAATTAAGTAGATGACCCAGTGGTGTTGGATACTGAAAATAACGAATGCGGAGATCACACCGGGTCAGACAGCATCCATGGAAGGAGAGTAAGCTGACGCTTTGAGTCCAAATGGCTCTTCATCAGAGCTGAAGTGTGGAGGGACAGCATTAATGCTATAGTCAGGGAGAGGCGAGGTTATGGATGCAGGGTGCTGTTGGAGAAAGGATGTTGACAGTTCAGATTAAGTGTTCAGAATGTGACAATGACAGAACAATGATGTGTCTAACTGCCAGACTGGAAAGGACAGGGATGGGGGCAGGAGTGAAGAGAACATGATAACAAGCTGAAAGAAAAGGAAGAAATACCTCACAATTTGAAAGTGTTGACTCAATATTAAGTCCATAAGGCTTTAGAGTGCCTCGTCTGAAGATGATTTGGAGGAGCTGGTGTTGGACTGGGGTGGACAGAGTTAACAATCACACAATACAAGGTTATAGTCCAACAGGTTTATTTGGAAGCACTAGCTTTTGGAGTGCTGCTTCTTCATCAGGTGGTTGTGAAGAATAAGATCCTAAGACACAGAATTTCTAGCAGATGGGTTCCAGTGTCATGGTGCTGTAATGATTTTTAAACAACTTAAGATGAAGTCTTTCATCCTTTCAAATGGAATATGCTATTTTCGGTTCTTTAATATGCAAATCCCAGAACTCCTTTTAAGTTACCTTTAGCTTTTCTCACAATAGGTGCCATCTCAGCTCAGACCATGCATTAAAGATGTGAGGTGAAAGTCTGTCTGTGTCCCAATCT
Source organism: Hemiscyllium ocellatum (assembly GCF_020745735.1). Lineage (NCBI taxonomy): Eukaryota > Metazoa > Chordata > Chondrichthyes > Orectolobiformes > Hemiscylliidae > Hemiscyllium > Hemiscyllium ocellatum. Next base: position 136,348,670 of record NC_083401.1, read on the forward strand.
TGAGTCAGACTGGTTCTATTTCTAACGGGGGTCTTACAGAATCTTACATGGATTTATGCAGTTTTTGAGCACAATAAAATGATTCTATAAATACAAATTCACCCCATAAACTTATATATGTGTGTGTGTGTACAGGAGAGACAGAGTGGGTGTGTGCATGTGAGCGTGTGCGTATGGGTGGGAGTGCATGTGAGAGTGTGTGCATAAGCTTGGTCAAGTATGCTGGTAAGTGTGATGGGGTATAAGCCTGTGAGAGGGTGAATGCGTGGATGTATGTATGTGCGTATGAGGGAGGGTCTGTGTGAGTGTGCAAGTACATAGGAGTGTGTAAGTGTGTGTGTTGAGGCCATTCCCATGGGTACTGAAGATGAGATGTTTAGATTAAATTACTTACAGTGTGGAAACAGGCCCTTCGGGCCAACAAGTCCACACTGACCCGCCGAAGCGCAACCCACCCATTCACCTACATTTACCCCTTTATCTAACACTACGGGCAATTTAGCATGGCCAATTCACCTGACTTGCACATCTTTGGACTGTGGGAGGAAACTGGACCACCCGGAGGAAACGCACGCAGACACGGGGAGAATGTGCAAACTCCACACAGTAAGTCGCCTGAGTCAGAATTGAACCCGGGTCTCTAGCGCTGTGAGGCAGCAGTGCTAACCACTGTGCCCCCATGCCGCCCACCAATGTTGTTCCTCCAGTTTGTGCTGTCATTCACTGGAACGCTGCAGCATGCCAAGGACAGACATGTGGGCTTGCGAGCAGGACGATGTGTTAAAATGACCGATTACGTGTTCCTACAGTGGTGTGGGATAGTTTGAAAAGTTCATTATTTTTACATCTTGCTTTTCAGATAACCTTTACTGAATGATATAAGTCTTTTTAAATTTGTTTGTGTGGTCAAAGATAAGCAAGTTTAGGTCGGGTGTCAAACGGATTGCAATTGTCTTACATTTTGTGTCATTGCTGTTGAACAGTTTCACTCCCAGTTATTTGGACATATTGGTTTCTGTGGACATTCACTTTATTGTGGAATGAAACAATGTAATAATTCAAATCAAACCAGGCACTTTGAACAAATACAAGTGCAAATAAAATGAGTAACTTGGTTCAAGTTATGACTGGTTATGATGACCACAACCTCACATTCCAGTATTTATAAGTATTACGAATATTTTCCCATAAAATGAGATGTTTATGTAATCACAGGAGTAACTGATGCCATTGAGTCCCACATCCTTAAATCTTCTCAGTAGAAAAATCGCTGTGAATTTTTTTAACATTCCCTGGAGTGATCTGAGATAAGGACCTTGACCGTGGGTGAGAGAATAAAACATTATTCCAGTATTTTATATTGTGATTGATAAACTTGAATCTCAGAGTCACAATGCTGTTTACTCAGTTAATTTTGGCTGTGATGGGAAACACTGAAGAAGAAGTTCCCACTTAATTAGAGCAAAGTGACTCTTTTACCTTCCTTCCATTTTTACTCTGTCAAACTTTCTGAGAACTTCAAGCAAGTCATTCTAGATCACAGATCAAAAATTAGAGTGACTTAATAATGAATTATTCCAAACTTTTAATTCCAATTATTTATTGTGGGCAGCATGGTGGCACAGTGGTTAGCACTGCTGCCTCACAGCACCAGAGACCCAAGTTCAGTTCCCGCCTCAGGCAACTGTCGGTGTGGAGTTTGCACATTTTCCCTGTGTCTGCATGGGTTTCCCCTGGGTGTTCCAGTTTCTTCCCAGAGTCCAGAGGATGTGCAGGTTAGGTGAATTGGCTATGCTCTTCAGAGGGTCGGTGTGGATTTGTTGGGCCGAAGTGCCTGCTTCCACACATAAGTAATCTAATCTAATTTACTATATGGATGATGGAATTCTTACTATTCTACTTTCATAAAGTGAACTTTTAATATAATGATAATATATTGATTTAAGATATGGTAAACTAATTACCATGCAAAGTTTTAAATGTCTTGTGATTGCTGCTTTTCCTGGAACAATAGTTCTGAAAATAAAAATAAAATGTTGTGGATTTTGGAAATCTGAAACAAAACAAAAGTACTGGAGAAAATGCGCAGATGAGGCAGCATCTGAAGGGAGAGAAAAACAGAGTTAACATTTTGAGACTGATAGAATTCTTCTTCAGAGTCATATCAGACTCAGTTTGTTAACTCAAATTGTTGAATTCCTCCAATAATTTGTATTTGTTTTAATTTTGTAAAATGTAACACCATTCTGTGTAAAATAATTAATGTAGGAAAAAACAAAGTCGTTGTTATTCTGTGACATGTCAGTAGGAAAGTGTAGATCACAGACATGAGTCTGAAAAATACATTTGTTCATTACCTGTTGTTATGGAAACAGGAACTAACACGATCAATGAGCCCAGATGAATCCAGCTATCAAGTGGGAATTTAGACAAGTTGAACACAGTCATTACCTTAGTTGTGTCTGTCCTGGTTGGTCTTTTGTGGTGTAGTGGTACTGCCCCTACCTCTGAACAAGAGGGTCTGAGTTCAAGTCTGATCTGGTGTAATAACATTTCTGATCAGGTTGTTCAGAAAATATCAGTCTGCCCTAGTTAGTACTGGTTGTCACCAGTTGTTTGTGCTGGTTACAGTTGACTCCAGTTGATCTCATGACTACCAAACTGGAACAAAATGTAAAGGGAAACATGACACATTCAGCCAACCCATTTTGTTCATATAACTTTCAATAGCATTCATGGATATTAGAATGTTTAGGTGTACTCAACTATGAAAAACATTTATGAAAAAATATAATAAAACATTTAGTTATGAGTTTTGAATTTTATTGGGAAAACAAGGATGCAAGAAAATACATAACTTACAGATAAATTAGAGATAAAATACAAACTTACAATCAAATTGGACATTATTTACAACTTTTAGACTTTTTTTTGGATTTCACAAAATTTCAAAACCCCAATAAATCTCTCAACCCCACCCCAACCTCTCTTCTGGCCAATCTCTGACCCTAATGTTTCCCTCTTCCCTAATTTTCTGGTGAAGGGTCATCTTTGACCTAGAATATTTAATAGTTAAACATAGATATTGTCAGATAGAGTCATAGAGGTGTACAGCATGGAAACAGACCCTTTGGTCCAACCCATCCATGCCGACCAGATAATCCAACCCAATTTAGTCCCACCTGCCAGCACCCAGCCCATATCCCTCCAAACCCTTCCTATTCATATACCCATCCAAATGCCTCTTAAATGTTGCAATCTATTAAGTATTTCCAGCATTTTTTTCTGTTTTTTTGAGAAAGAAAAAACAGTGAAGAGATTAAGAGAAACAGGCACAAACCCCACCACCTACAGGAAATAAGATCAAAGGAAATGTCTTAAAATTGATCATTCCATGCAGTCATTCAGATTTGGAGATTATCAATACCAGAAAAAATGATCATTCAAAATAAAAATGTTTGTAGTTACCTGTAAAATTTCTGAAGAGATCAAGAAAATATAAGCAGTTTCAATCTGGAAACAAGTCTTTACAATGTACATGAACCAAGCTCCAGGTTTAAAGAAAACAGAGAAGTACAAATAGTGGAGGTCATGGCCTAGTCATTATATCAGTAGACTATTAATCCAAAGATACTGGTGATATTCTGGGTCTCTTAGAATTAAGAGTCCAATGGTGACCATGAAACTTTATTGATTGTCAGAAAAATCCATCTGTTTTACTAATGCCCATTAGGGAAGGAAAATGCCGTAAGTACCTGGCCTGGCTTACATGTGACTACAGACCCCAGCAAAGTGGTTGACCCCTAATTGACCTCTGGTGGCTAGTGATGTTCACATCCCAAGAATAAGTATTAAAAAAAAGCATATACAAATGAATATTCACGTTATCTAATATTTCAGGTAAAGGTTTTGAACAATGAGCTTCGATGCAAACATGTTCTGCTTTAATGACAAATTAGGAGCAGTATTTAGCCATTCAGGTCTTATTATTTGATAAGATCATGGCTGATCTCATAGTGGCATTAACTCCACTTTCCTTCCCATCTCCGCTACCTTTTGATTCACTTGTTCATCAAGAATCAATCTTGGTAAAATCAAGGACTGCAGATGCTGGAAACCAGAGTCTAGATTAGAGTGGTGTTGGAAAAACACAGCATGTCAGGCAGTATCCGAGGAGCAGGAAAATCGATTTTTTGGGCAAAAGTCCTTCATCAGGAATAGAGGCAGGGTGCCTGCAGAGTGGAGAGAATCAATCTAGCTCAGACTTGAAACTGTTCAAAGACCTTGCCTCTACCTCTATCTGAGGAAGATAATTCCACTGTCTAATGACCCTCTGAAAGAAAGAAAGTCTCCTTATCTCCATTTTAAATTGTAGAACCCTTAATTTTAAACAGTGTCCCCAAATCTCTCCACAAGGAGAAATGTCCTTTCAGTATTCAATCTGTCAACTTCCTTCAGTATCTTGTATCTTTCAGCATGATTGACTCTTCTTTTTCCAAACTCCAATGGATACAAGCCCAACATACCCAACCGTTCCTCCTCAGATATCCCATTCATTTTAGGAATCATTTATGTGAACATTCTCTGTGAACTACTTCAAATGCATTTATGTCCTCTCTTAAACAAGAAGACCAAAACTGTGAACAGTACTTGAGAAGGACTCTCACTAATACCATTTACAACAATGCCTCTCTAACATTCCATTTCCCTTCTGAAATACAACTTCCATTTGTTTTACTAGTCTTTTGCTGTACTTTTATGATTTTCATACGAGGACACTCGGATCCTTCTGCAACTCAGTGTTCTTCAAACTCTCTCCGAATAAATAATATGCATATTGCGTATTTGTTTTTCTTCAGCAAGGTGGAAATTTTCATGTTTTCCCATATTAAATTAGACAAATTTTGTCCACTCACTTAACCAATCATCTTTTTTTGTGTAGTGTCCTGGTGTCCTATTCACAAGTTATTTTCTTATTTTCGTGTTATCAAGTGAGTACCACTTAAAAAAATAGATGCACTGCAACAACTCACCCAGACTTCTTAGACAGTTCCTTTCACCACCATGACCACCTGAAAGGGCTAGGGAAAAAATGTGTAGGAGGAAGAACACTTGCAAGTTTCTCTCCAAGATACACAGCAGCCTAACTTGCAATTATATCACCATTCCTTCACTTTCACTGGACCAAAAAAAATTGCTACATCGACATCATATGGATGCAGTGGTTCACCACCACCTTGTCCTGGGTAGTTAGGGATGGGCAATTAAGCTGGCCTGTCCAATGCACCCATTTCCCATGAATGACAAAAAGAAAAATCAACAAATTTAGCAACCATAAATTTGGTCTCTTCGTCCAGGTTATTGATATAGATTGTAAATAGTTGAGGTCCTAGTAGCACACCACTTAGAATATCTTGTCAAGCCAAAATATTCCAAATGAAGTTTAAACTTGTAAGTTTGGAATGGTTCTCTGTAAACATACAAAGCCTTGTCTCCCGTCATTGTGGGCTCCCAAAATGGCCTGTAATAAGTATTGTGCGAATGTAAAACGGAATCTGTTGAGACTCTAATCAAAATTAAACTCCAACAACCACCAGTCGTCTCGCACCATTTTCTGTTGCTCTGCGGGTAAGCTCATTGACAGAGGTGGGGGAGTATCCTGCCAGGAGCCAACATAACATTCACGTAAATAATTGTCATTTAAAAATAATCAGAATCCAAGATGGATCATTGGGAAGGATGGAATTCCACATGAGCAGCTCTCGCCATCCAAAGTGCAAAATCCAATCCAAAAGTCAAGGAGAGCTAACTTAGCTTAAGTATTTATCTTTCTCAAGTAATTGTGAGACTACAAATCATCTACATAAATCACCTATATATATATATATATATACATGTAATCGTCCTTTTCTCATTTATAAATCACTATGACTAGCGAACTGGACTTGAAAGGTTAACTCTGTTCCTCCCTCCATGAATGTTGCCAGACATGTTGAGTTTCACTCTCCATAGAAAGTGCTTACACTGATGGAGTTGTAATAATGTAAAATATGAACCTCAGAGATGGTAATTCTTAACTAACATCTGTAGAAGATGAATGTCTGGCTGCAAAATCCGTTATTCTGTCCTCCAATTCTTTACAGTTATTCTTTGTTTCTCCAAATTTGACTCTAATCTCTTCTTAGTGTTTGTAATTTTAGATGTACCTGTTTATGTTGACTGTGGGGTTTGCATGAGTGAAGGTTTTATTTACTTACCGGCAGACATCTTATCTCAGTGATATTGTAAGTAACTAACTAGCACACTATTAAAAGCAGGATGAGCACACTGACTGCTCTGATTTCCTGCAAGATTCAGAGTGCCATTGCGCATGTGCTGAAACAATTGCATGAGAGTAACATTATATATTTTAGGAAGATTGCACTTTACTATGCATTTGGCTGATTCTAATGATACTGGGTATCATACTTCTGCATATGTTAGCTTTCCTTCTATATAAAACGGCTATATAAAATCAAGCTGTTGTGTATACTCCCTCTTTTACTCAACTGGTCAATGGAATTAGTAAATGGTTAAAAATAACATAAATTTCCCACTGACAAGATTGCACTGAGTCAATCACACCACAACCACCATTTCGAAATAGATGCTGATTTGCAATTCAAATTTCATAAATATTACATAATCCGTCTTATATTTCTTTTTGCAATTCCGCTATGTCCACACTGCAAAGCACAATGTTCTGAACAGAATAGATATAAACTATAAATGGCTTTTCAGAGATAGGCTGAAAGTAGGTGTTATCTAAAATGATCAAACAAAACACTGTCTCACTGAACAAAAACATAAGTCTATTAGTGATAAATCTTTCAAATATATTAAGTTAACTTTAAGTTTGCCTTCCAAAAGGATTTTGTAACAACACATATTAGAGATAGTCATTATTATCTTGCAATCTTATCACTAATTTGGTTTATATACTTGGTTAAGTCAGCGAGTAAGTATTCCAAGGAATTATATCAATTATGCCCATGCTACAATGATAAGTTGAACAGTGAGATACTGTGTAATTAACTGGATGTTTTTTTACGATGCACAATTAGTTGAATCACAACTTTGCTATTTTGCTAATATCCAGTTAAATAGGCTGTCAGTGGTTCAGAAGCCATTAAACACTTGCGTTGTTAGAGTTATGGAGTCATAGACATGTACAATACGGAAACAGATCCTTCGGTCCAACCCGTCCATGCCAACCAGATATCTCAATCCAATCTAGTCCCTCTTCCAGCAGCAGGACCATATCCCACCAAACCCTTCCTATTCATATACCCATCCAGATGCCTTTTAATTGTATCAGCCTCCACCACTTCCTCTGGCAGCTCATTCCATACACATGCTACCCTCTGAATGAAAAGCTGTCCCTTAGGTCTCTTTTATATCTTTCCCCTCTCACCCTAAACCTATGCCTTCTAGTTCTGGACTAGCCCATCCCAGGGAAAAGACCTGTCTATTTATCTTATCCATGTCCCTCATGATTTTATAAACCTCTATAAGGTCACCCCTCAGCCACTGACGTTCCAGGGAAAACAGCTCCAGCCTATTCAGCCTCTCCCGATAGCTCAAATCCTCCAATCCTAGCAACGTCCTTGTAAATCTTTTCCGAACCCTTTGGAGTCTAGAAGTGCATGCAATATTCCAAACGTGGCCTAAACAATGTCCTATGCAGCTGCAACATGGCCTCCTAACTCCTGTACTCTATATTCTGACTAATAAAGGAAAGCATACCAAATGCCTTTTTCACTAGCCTGTCTACCTACGACTCTACTTTCAAGGAACTATGAACCTGCACTCTAAGGTCTCTTTATTCATCAACATTCACTAGGACCTTACCATTAAGTGTATAAGTCCTGCTAAGATTTGCTTTCCTAAAATGCAGCACCTCGCATTCCTCTCTTTTCAGTCTTGATAAAATATAGATAAAATGTAGTCTTGATATCTGTAGATAGCAGAGTAATTTATCTTGTACATTTTCATTAACATTGTACAAAGAATATTACACAGATCTCCGTGGGGAAGGTTACGCTGGACTGTAGAATTGCACTTTCTCGTATATTAGCAACAGCTTATTCCCAAATTAAGAGAATCCTTTCCAGCTATAATAGTTCAATGGATGTGGTCATCCACATTAGCCAGAGTTTTATGAAACTACAAAAATGAAAAAGACACTAACCAAGTCAGGTTCAAATACTGGGTAGCACCTTAGCAGAATTCTGCCATAATACCAGTAGGAAAATACATCGGAAGCCATTGGGTTTCATTAAATTGCTTGTGGATCATTTAAGGAGTTTTAACGTCTATGAATAGAGTAGCTTTTATTTGTCATTTTTACCATATACAACTGATACAGTAAAGATGTGACAGTGTCCCTTCAGGACCAAGGATGCTACATGGACAGCACAAACTACACAATCATATCTGGCATAAAGTGCAAAACATGCAAGTTACACTGTAATAGAAGCATGATAAATAGGATAGCGAAAAATAGTTCATGTAAGCTCAGAACATGACTACATTTTACTTCACTTGATCAATTATATAGATTTTTTCATATTGTTTGGAAGTTTGGTGATAGAACTAACAGAATTTATTCAGGAATGGACAATAAATGCCGACCCAACTGGTGAAGCCCACATTCTATGAATGAATAAATTTAAAAGGTTACATATTTGTATATCTGGGTTAAGAGCATTTACTAACTTTAAGTTTTTAAATTCAAAATGTTGAAAGTGAAGGGACCTGTGGCTGCCGCTTCCTTCTTGGTATGGTGCATTAACTTTTAATTTCAATGTTTAAAAACAAACTGTTCCTATTACAAAAGCTTAAACGTTCAAAAAAGAATTGAATGAAGTCGTTATTTTAGCATTCACTCTGAAAGTAATGTAAGTTTCACTTCTTTAATTTGTATTTTTAAGATTTGAAAGTAAAACCTAAAACAAACATTCAGATTGTTTCTATTTGATGGAAATCACAACGAAAGCCTGTGACAGGTATTTTGATGTTTGTATCCTAATGAATTCAAATATTGACACCGATATAATGAGAAAGCATTGTTGAACGTTGTACTGTCCACTAGGTCATCCATGACAAGTGCTTCAAATATTGGGAATTATTTTAGCCTAAAAATACAACAGTGTAAATGTGCCCATGAATAATCAATCTCAAACTCTTACTATGACAATATTTTATATGCTTCCCTAAATCTGCTGGAAGAATATGACCACCACTCAATCCGTTTAGAGTGAAAATATGTTGGGCCCTTTAAAGAAAGTTTCTGTTTTTTTTATGGCAAATAGTTTATTTCAGCGATTTTATGATAAAAATGTTTTGAATGTTATTGAATATATTTTTATTTAGGATTCCCAATGCAGAATATCAGTCAGTAGTGAAATCAGTGTTGATTGTGATTGCCTTGCAGTTGTCTGGAGAAAGTGAACATGAAGCACACAGCACACACTCCGCAGTTTCTAAATGGTTCTCACTGAATTCCCACATATCCGCTTAACACATTTGATACCTTCACTGAAGCACTTTGGGAGAGCACTTTAATTGGTACATTTCATGCAATTCTTTCACAGAAATGTTTTAACAAAACACTTAAGTCAAGCACTTTATGGAAGTACAAGCAAAATTTTATGGAGCACTCTAGGTAGAATACTTTAACAAAATGGTTCATTACCTGCTTCCAACTGAACTGGCCAGGTTCTGTTACAAGGAGGATTTTGTCTTTACACAGATCCCCGCTGCGAGGTTTAGTTTCTTCCTGGTGATATTTGGTCTCCAATTGACCCACTTCTTATCTATTTTATTTTCTCCAAACTTGCAGGATGTTCCATGACCCATGTAACTCATTGTGCCTCTTCACAGGACCATTCATAGGGCCAATGCCTGTTCTTTATTCTCTTTCTCTGTCTTTGAGCAGTTTAATGATGTGTTATCAACCTGACTCACGAAACTATGGCTCCAGAGTTCTCCGACTACAATCAGCAGTGAGTGTTGAAGCTTTCCAGAACACAGAATCCCTACTGTATGGAACCAGGCCCTTCGGCCCAACAGGTCCACACTGACCCTCTGAAGAGTATTCCATCCAGACCCATTTCCCCTACCCTTTACTCTACATTTACTCCTGACTAATATACCTAACCTACACATCCCTGAACGCAATGGCCAATTTAGCATGACCAATCCACCTGACCTGCACATCTTTGGACTGTGGGAGGAAACTGGAGCATCCGGAAGAAACCCACACAGATACTGGGAGAATGTGGAAACTCCAGGCTGGGATCGAACCTTGGTCCCTGGTGCTGTGAGGTAGCACTGCTAATGACTGAGCCACTGTGCCGCCCCCAAAGAGCGGCAATAGAACACCTTCCCAACTGCCATTTGGGGATGCTTGTTAAGATTAACCACGTTTCAATAAAACAATATTCCTTGTTTGTTGACCTTGAGCCGATTTGTTCATGGCTCAGACAGTAATCCGGAGATTACTTGTTTGGTTCTGCTTTATAATTTAGCCTCTAGCTACTCATATTCTCTAAGCAGAACCTCTGTCTTCTTTATACCTATATCATTGGTGCCTACAGAGATCACAATTGGATCTTTCCCCTCCCACCCAATTTCCTCTGCAGCCCCGATGAGATATTCTGAACCTGGGCACAGCAACACAGCTTTTGGGACTCTTGATCATGGCTACAAAAAAACAGTGTCTATTCCTCTGACAACATGCTCCCTGATTACAACTCCATTTCTCTTGAATGGCTCCCTGTACCACATGCTATGGTCAGTTCGCTCATCCTCCCGATAGCTCCCACTGTCATCCACATAGGGAGCCAGAATCTCAAACCTGTTAGACAAGCTCAAGGGCTAAGGTTCCTTCAACACTACCTTATGGATCCCTCTACCTGCCTCACTCATAGTCACATCTTCCTGACCCTGACCCTGACCATTAAACAAATTCGAGGTAGTTAATCAAAAGTGTATTGCACGCGGAGTCCAGGCAGCATGATGGCTCAGTGGTTAGCACTGCTGCCTCACAGCACCTGGGATCCATGTTTGATTCCACCCTCAGGTGATTGACTACTTGTGTGGAGTTCGCATATTCTCCATGTGTCTGCATGGGTTTCCTCCCACAGTCAAAAGGATGTGCAGGCTAGATGGATTAACCATGCTAAATTGTCCATAGTGTCTGGGGATTTGCAGACTACATGGATTAGCTATGATAAATGTGGGGCTATGGAGATAGACTAGATCAGGATGGACTGTTCCTCAGAGGATTGCTGTGCACTCGATGGGCTGAATGGCCCCTGAGCAGCCAGTAAGGATTCTATGACAGGTATTTCTCCCCCACCCTGATGTGTCATAGTGCTCAAAGCTCAGCCTCCAGGTCATTAACTCTGAGCTGGAATTACTCAATAAGCCAACATTCATTCCAGATGTGGTCACTATAACCACAGTGAGGTCCACCAACTCCCACATCACGCAGGTACAACACATTGCCTGGCCTGGCGTTTCTATGTTAATTTCTTAGCTCTTATTTGAATTCAATAAAAATCTGGAATTAAGATTCTAATGTTGACCATGAAACTGTTGTTTATTGTTGGAAAAAAAGACCATCTGTTTCAATGTGTCTCAAGACTCGCAGCAGTGTGATTGATTCTTACCTGCCTTCTGGATGTTTAGCAATAGGCAATAAATGCTGGCCTGGTCAATGACACCCACATGCTGTGAAATGATAAAATAAAAATGCCTGAGCCTTCTACAGCCAGGATGAGAACATCACCTTTAATTCCTCAGGAGGCTAAGGAAATTTGGCTTGTCCATAAAATCTCTTACCAATTTTTACAGGTGCACTGCAAAAAACATTCTATCGCGATGCATCTTTATATGGTCTGGCAATTGCTGTGCCCAGGACCATAAGAAACTCCAGAAAGTTGTAAACACAGCCCAGGCATTACACAATTCAACCTTCCAGCCACTCACTCCATCTATACTTCTCACTGTTTGGGAAGGTGGCCAGTGTAACCAAGGACCCTCCCACCCCAGTTATACTCTCATCCATCCTTTTCGGTTGGGCAGAAGATATTAAAGTTTAAACACACATACTAACAGATTCAAGGAAAGCTTCTTCCCCCCTGTTACTAGACTTCTGAATGGACCTCTCAAATTTTAAATTTAGTGTTGATCTTACTCTTTGTGCACCTTCTGTGCAGCTGTAATATTGCATTCTTCACTCACAAAGTAAGGCACTTTGTATAGTATGATCTGCCTGCACTGCATGCAAAACAAAGCGTTTCACTGTACCTAGGTACATGTGACAATAATAAATCAAAACAAAATGGTTGCTGCTAGCCTTTGCTACCTGTTTGAGAATGAGCAGCCCAAGGTCTATAGTTAATCCTATAAGGGTGACCAGATGATATCATCAAGATGCAGGTTTAATATGTGATACAATTCCTCCGAATTGGGTAACTTCCCTGATCCTGAATTCAGCTAATATGTGGGATGGGCTGATTTAGAGTACCCTCTTTTGTATTTGAAACATATTTCTGAAATACCAATGAGAGGACACAAATCAAATTTTACTTCATAGCATATTTTGAAGAAACTAAAACTAAGAGTAATTCTTTCAAATTTTGAGACCTCCCTGAAATGATGAAATTGGGGGGCATAACGAAAGGTCTAATCTCAAGTGAGCTGAAATGTTTTGCTTCTGTCACTGTGCATCGCTATGCTGCAAAATGTTTCATTCTGACCATTTGTCTATTTTCAGAGCACATGGTCTTATTAGTTGTTTCTTAAATTGCAGAAATGTAATTGTAGACGGAATGTGCCATCTGCACATGAAATCAGGGTCTCTTTTGAACTTCTTACTGGAAACTGCTCACTGCATGTTGACTGTATTTACCACAATCAAGCCACATACCACAAATCTTAAGATATGAAAGTGACATGTTAAAAATAAGCTGTTGCACATTTACAGTTTTGGGTTGACTTGGGGTATGAAAGTATACATTGTGTATCAATATCAAATGGCTGCTTCAGAGTGGGAGAATTATTTTGTGAATTATAGTGGGAACCAACCTGCATAAAAACATCAGATGAGCAGAAAATGTTGGAAATTAACAGGAAGTCAGTCCACATCTATGAAAAGATGTTTTGAATACATAACTATTCATTACTGTAGCATTGTATGTTGCTGCTACAGTACAGCATTGCTTACTGGGAAGAGACTATCATCTGTGTAGTGATTGTAACGGGGTCAGCCAGGTGGACCTCCCAGAATACGAGTTCACTGGTTGGATGTAGACCAGATTATGTATGAACTCTCCATAACCATTCACCAATCCAAGGGAAAACCTAAACTCTGGTACAGACGGGGCAGCCAGGGCACTTTTGATCTCCCTCACTTTATCTTTCAACAGGTGTAACTCAGTCTTTTTGACTCCATAGCCCAGGTAGGTCACTTGGGGTGCCTGGAGCACACATTTTCCCTTCTAAGGTGTATACTCGCCTGGAAGAACCATCCAAGGACTATGTCCAAGTTCTCTAAGTACTCCTTATTAGTCTTCCCTATTATTAGCATATCATCTGGCTAAATGGTGACCTCGAGTAGACCTTATAAAGTGTTTTCCACCGTCCACTGAAAAATGGCTGATGATAAGCCAAATGGAAGTCTTGTATATTGGTACAAACCCTTCTGGGTATTAATGTAGCATTCTTCTGGGAATCCTCATCTAATTGCAATTGCAGGTAAGCATTGCTCATGTCCAGCTTTGTGATGGAAACCTGCTCACCACCCCTCCCCCTCGCCAGTTTTGCATGTAAATACTCCTTGTGAGGGATTGGATGTTTATTCAGCTCCAACAAGCAGTTTACCATTTGTTTAAAATCCCCACAAAGGTGAGTTGACCCATCAGGCTTCATCAGTCAGTACAACAGGTGCTGCCATTCCACACACTGGATGGGTTTGATGATTCCTTTGCTTTTCAGCCTCCTGATTTCTGCCTCTACTTTTGCCCGTAAGGCAAAGGGCACTGAGCGAGCCTTGCAGAATCATGGAATTGTTTCTGGTCAACATGCAAGATGACTTTTTCTCTTTTCATAGGCCCCAGACCTTCCTGAAAAGCGTCCAGGTATTTAATTAGGGCTTCACCCAGGCAGCCATTTTCTAATTGAAAATGTTGAGCCAATCAAGGTGAATCTTTCTCAATCAATTTTGCCCCATCAGGCTTGGGCATGAGCCTTTGACTAAAATCACTGGTAACGGAAGCAGCTGCTTCTCATAAGAGACCAGAACCGAAGTTGTACCCTTAATCTGTAAAGCTTCCCCAGTATAGGTTCTCTGTCCAACTGAGTTCTTACGCTAACTTAAGGGTTGGGATCGAGACCAAATTTTGTTAAAGGCAGGTTCTGCAATCTCTGTTCCAGCAGTGCTGGTATCAACCTCCATTAGAACTAGGTGACCATTTAACCGGACACATTTTGATTGGTTCTGATTTGGATGTTGCGAAACAATTTAACTGCTCCAAGCCAGACGTAGATGAGCTTTTCAGGGTGTGCACTTTCCTGGATACCGGCTTATAAGTTCTCTTAGTTCAGGCCCAGTGGGACTCTTTTGCTGTCTGTAGTCTGCACATTGTCAGCAATTGCAATGCTTTCCAGACGGCATCCTGAAGAAAATGTCTACTGTTTGGCTGAGGCTTGACTTTATTTTGGAGGTTTGCTCTGGGCTGACCCAGAGTTCCTCTGTTCAGGATATGTTCTGAGTGAGGCTATGCAATTGCCTTCACTCAAGTTGTATTCCCCAAGCTCAGTTGTCCTGGAAAGGGTATCCACTCCTATCGGCATTCCCTGTAATGCATGTGGTCCACTTGCCACATTAGTCATAGTGTCTGTTAGAAGTTCTTTTGTGTTTCAGCTAGTAGAGGGTTTTGCATGCTTAACTCATTAATCCCAAATGCCAAATGGTCTCTCAGCATCTCATTAATGGTTAAACCAAAGTCACAAAGCCTCTGCCAGTCATCTTAAACCTCGTCAAACATCCCGACGCGGATTCCTTTGGTTCTTGAACTGCCGAGTAAAGCCCAAAGTATCTCAACATGAGAGGAAGTTTGGGGTTGTAATATTCCTTAACTCGGTTTTAGTATCTGGTGCCTCAGGAAATGTTGGACACCTGGTGACTGAAAAAGCTGTGGGTTCACAAGCTGTCAGGAGATTGACTCATTGCTTTTCATCTGCTCCAATGTCATTCCCCAGCGCATTCTTTCCATGTCCTGGGCCTAGTATTTCACGGCAGGATTGAACAAGTCAAGCTTCCCAAATAACAGCCTGATGCCAGAAATGCTTACCCAACCTAAAGATGTGTGAGCGAATTTCTTCAGGATTTACTTTCTCTTGTTGAGAGAGCTCCACAAAGGCTGACATCCCGTCACCAAGTCACCCTTTATTTACACATGCGTATGTCACTGGTCCGGCTTCCTCAGAACACAGCGGTTCAGGCAGCATCCAACCAGCAGCGGAATCGACGTTTCGGGCAAAAGCCCGTCATCAGAAATAAATCAGAGCTACTCTCTCTCCACCCCTACCCTCCCCTAACTTATCTCTCCACGCTTCAGGCTCACTGCCTTTATTTCTGATGAAGGGCTTTTGCCTGAAACGTCGATTTCGCTGCTCATTGGATGCTGCCTGAACTGCTTCGCTCTTCCAGCACCACTGATCCAGAATCTGGTTTCTAGCATCTGCAGTCATTGTTTTTACCTCGGCTTCCTCAGAGCCAGCTCTGAATGAGCAGAGCCTCTGATATTCCTGGTTATGTCTGTCAGCCAGGGCTCCCTGAAGGGATCAGATTAACAGCACAATCAGGGAACTCATAATCTATGAGGTCAGGATGTACCTTACTGATGAAGGGCTTATGCCCGAAACATCGATTCTGTTGTTCCTCAGATGCTGTGCTTTTCCAGCACCACACTCTTGACTTCTATCAAGTCAACTTGGCTGACCTAATTACAATCACTGCAGTCTGTGCTGTTCATTCATAACATTCAGGGTGACAACCATGGAATTACGAGTTATTAATGGAAAATCAACCAGGCCCCTGCACTATTCAATAAACCAATAACAACTTAAATTTACCAGAACTCCTATAGAATGGTGAAGAATCCCAAGGTGAAACAGAAGCATTATCAAACATGATATCGTCACATTATAGGAAGCACTGAGAAACGTAATGAAAAGATTGTTCGAATGTATAGATTTTAAAGAATATGTATGGTAGAGAAAAGGACAGAGTAGGGAGGTAGAACGTTTCAGAGAATGTAGTCCAGATTTTAGATAGATCGCTGAAGACACAGTTGCCAGCTATAGAGTGTAGATTAAAAATTGGGAATGAGCAAGAAGCTGGAACAGGAGATTTGTATGAATCTTGGTTGGAGGCTTTGTAGTGCAGTGATACAGTGTTCTTACCTCTGAGTACAATTCAATTGAAATCCAAGGAATTGATAGCTCAGGATAGTGCGCTCATAACGTGGCCAAGCAGGTTAAGAATCTACACACCTATCCTATACTGCCAATGGCATGTAGTAAAAGCAAGAGAGATTTCTGGTCAGTAATGTAGAACAAAATAAATTTGAGCCGTTTTCATTTCTAAACATTTGGAAATCAACTTGCAAGCGAAAGTGCACATTGCCACAGTAACTTGGAATTCATGGGTGATATCACACCCCCACAGAGAATTGTTGGACTGGAGAAAGTTACAGAGAGAGGTAGAGAAGAGGTTATGCAAGGCCCATGACAGATGTATGCACCTGTGTATGTGCAAACAATGCTGAAGACTCTGATAGGTGTTCTACGAGAGCTATTGAAAGGAATGCATTACAGTGAAGCCACGCTTGACAAAGGCAATACCTTCAGGAAGTTAATTGTTGCAGACAAATTGATGAAGGAAAGAATATTATGATTGCTAAGGTTTAGTTTGTTAGTGCTGGCAATATCACACTTTATTTTTGGACTCACTATTAGATTCCTTGATGTGCTCAGGTTACAACAGGATCTTGATCAGATGGGCCAATGGGCTGAGAAGTGGCAGATGGGGTTTAATTCAGATAAGTGTGAGATGCTGCATTTTGGGAAAGTAAATCTTAGCAGGACTTATACACTTAATGGTAAGGTCCTAGGGAGTGTTGCTGAACAAAGAGACCTTGGAGTGCAGGTTCATAGTTCCTTGAAAGTGGAGTTGCAGGCAGATAGGATAGTGAAGAAGGTGTTTGGTGTGCTTTCCTTTATTGGTCAGAGTATTGAGTACAGGAGTTGGGAGGTCATGTTGCAGCTGTAAAGGTCATAGCTTAGGCCACTGTTGAATATTGCATGCAATTCTGGTCTCCTTCCTATCAGAAAGATGTTGTGAAACTAGAAAAGGTTCAGAAAAGATTTACAAGGATGTTGTCTGGATTGGAGCATTTGAGCTATGAGGAAATGCTGAACAGGCTGGGACTGTTTTCCCTGGAGTGTCGGAGGCTGAGGAGTGACCTTATAGAGGTTTACAAAATTATGAGGGGCATGGATAGGATAAATAGACAAAGTCTTTTCTCTGGGGTGGGAGAGTCCAGAACTTTGGGGCGGCACAGTGGTTAGCACTGCTGCCTCACAGCGCCAGAGACCCGGGTTCAATTCCCACCTGGGGCAACTGTCTGTATGGAGTTTGCACAGTCTCCCTGAGTCTGCGTGGATTTCCTCCGGATGCTCTGGTTTCCTCCCACAGTCCAAAGATGTGCAGGTTCGGTGAATTGGCCACGTTAAGTTGCCCGTAGTGTTAGATGAAGGGGTAGATGTAGGGGAATGGGTCTGGGTGGGTTGCTCTTCGGAGGGTTGGTGTGGACGTATTGAGCCGAAGGACCTTTTCCATAATGTAAGTAATCTAATCTAATCTAACTAGAGGGCATAGGATTAGGGTGAGAGGGAAAAGATATAAAAGAGGCCTAAGGGGCAATGTTTTCACACAGAGGATGGTATGTGTATGGAATGAGCTGCCAGAGGAAGTGGTGGAGGCTGGTATGATTGCAACATTGACAAGGCATTTGGATGGCTATATGAATAGGAAGGGTTTGAAGGAATATGGGCTGGGTGCTGGCATGTGGGACTAGATTGGGTTGGGCTATCTGGTCAGCATGGATGGGTTGGACTGAAGGGTCTGTTTCCATGCTGTACATCCCTATGACAAGCTTTCAATGCCCAAGTATAAATTATGTTTCATCGTACTGAATAATGAGAATACTTATCTCTTCATCTAACTGTGAGAAAGAGAGACACTGAGTTGAATTTTTGTTTTGGGTGTCCGTGCTAGAATTTGATGAGAGAGTGATGCCGTGGTGGGGGATGGTGGAGGGGGCCGGGGGTTTAACTGCTGCAGAGTGCAGATCTCAGTGCCAGCAGTGGCTCAATGCTGCATGTGGCAGGGCATGAGGAATGGAAGAAGCCAACAAGAAAAGGACAACTTTCATACGGAAGTCTCAGGCTGGATCAATGTTTCCTCAGTTGAAAACCTGTTGTCTCCATCCATATAGAGTCTGAGAAAGTTTCAGAGATGACTTCACAATTCTGGGCCAGCTGTCTCCTTCTCAATCTTAACTCCCAGCAGTGGAATCAGCCCCTAGCCTTTATATGCAGGGCTGTAAAATGATTTGTTCCCCTTCATTTCTTGGTCCATTTCTGATTCTTCAGAACCTTCAGAGTCAGTGTTATCTCGTTATTGGTTTGTTGTAATTTTGGATGTCAGAACAATATATAAATGACACTAGTTTCTAACTGTGCAACAGATTTATATACAAGAATTTTAAAATATCTCTGCATTTACAAAATGTCTACACCTGGCCTTTCTAAATGTGCTTCTGGCAGCTGCTGTCAGTCTGTTTCTTTACGTTCTGTATCCACACAAAGCCTTAACTAATTGATCACAGTGAGCACAGGTCAGTTACCAGACTTTCATAATCAAACACAAAACAATTGAACTGTACGAGGCATCATGAACCTGCCTCTGCAACACATATACAGGGCAAGTTACAATCTCTGCGATGGAGCTGTGATTGGACAAACAGCTGATCCGTGGAGTATATAAGCAAATAAATTATGCTAAACCTTTATAAATCAATGCTTAACCCCAAACTGGGATATTATAATCAATTCTGAGTTTTAGGAAAGATGTCAAAGCTGTGAATAGGATGTTGGGAACACTAACCAGGATAGAAACATAGAAAATAAGAGTAGGAGTAGGCAATTTGGCCCACCATTCAATATGAGCATTACATCATCCAACCCAGTATCCTGTCCCTACTTTCTCTCTATACCCTTTGATCCCTTTAGCCCGCAGAACTATTTCTAACTTCTTTTTGATCATTTTCAATGTTTTGACCTCAATTGCTTTCCATGGCAGAGAATTCCTCGAGCTTACCAATCTCTGGGTAAAGAAATTTCTCCTCATCTTAGTCCTAAATGGCTTACCCCATATCCTTATTCTGTGAACCCTGGTTCTGGATTCCCCGATCATTGGGAGCATCCTTCTTGCATGTCCTCTGTTGAGTCCTGTTAGAATTTTTAATGTTTCAATTAGACCTCCACTCATTCTTCTAAACTCCAGTGAATATAGTCCTAACCCAAACCACTCTCTTCATATGTCAGTGCAGCCTTCCCAGAAATCAGTCTGGTAAACATTTGTTACACTCCATCCATTGTAAGATCAGCCTTCCTTAGATAATGGAGACTGAAACTGCACACAATGTTCTAGGTGTTGTTTTACCAATGCTCTGTGCAGTTGCAGCAAGACATTTTGTTTTCGTAGTTGAATTCTCCAGGTAGGAAAGCCAACATACCACTTGCCTCCTTCACTGCCTGCTGCACTCGCTTACTTTCCAGTTGTATCCTTGAAAGATTCTAGTAAAGCTATCACACATGAATTCCCAGGATGTTACCTGAAATGGAAATTTTCATTTACTTGGAGAAACTCGAGAAATGGAGCTGGTTCATTTTAGAGAAGAGAAGGAAAAGGGAGGATTTGACATTGTGGTTCAAAATCAAGAATTGTTTTGAGAGAACAAAGAAGGAGAATCTGTTTGCGTGGCATATGGAAGTAGATGTAATAGTAACGATTAAAAAATGACTTGGATAAGCATTTGAAGGTGAAAACAATTGCAAGGCTATGAAGAACGATTCTGAGAGTGGAAGTAATTAGATAGCTCTTCTAAAAAGCTGGCACACTGGAACATAAATAATCTACACATTTCCGGTACAACAGTGATGATTGAAAATGCATTTTTATTGCAATCATAATGAATATAACAGATTAAAGGTCAGATATACTTCCCTGGTATCACACCCACTAAGATTATGTAAATTAATGGCAAGAATTTTCAAGATAAATTTCCTATGGTGTTAATGGCACAGCTGTTCAGTTGCAGGTCCAGATTTTCATTTATTTGGTCACTGTATAATATAGTCATTTGGATTCCAGTAGGTTAGCAAAGTTGAGGTTCTAGTTTTTGCAAAATGGATTTTTCCTGCTGTGAAGTAGTTGACCATTCTGACATTTGTAATTCTACGCTCTACAGATCACAGGATATTCTCAAATCTTTACATGCTGCAATCTATTTATACTTTCTTCAATCCCTGCCATTCGGTTTCAATTGCTTGTCCTCTGGCATTTTCTACAGTGAAACTCGATTCTATATTCCTCTAATGCTTTTTAAATAAAATTATCTAATTATTTTCCTCAAACTTTGGCCAACAAAATGTGCCCTTTCCATCACTTCAGAGTCTTTATCTAATCTTCTTGCAGTGTTCAGGCCTTCAACAATATGCTGATCATCCTCAGCTAAGACACCAGGGCTATCATTGACATTGTCTACTCTCTTCAAACAGCAGGATCCAGTGGGATGTCTTCCTTCAATAAACCATCAACACCAGTGGCAAGTTCTTCCTCACTTTTCAGAAAGTTCAAGCATGTTTTCCTGTGGCTGGTTACTTTCATCCTTGGTGTAATCTCTCTGTCAATTTATCCAGCCTCTCCCCACATGCCCTTGAAGAGGGAGAGATCAATATGTATGTACCATGGGCCCTGGGGAGCATTAAGTCATTTAAAATTGACATGTTTAGTTTGATATTTTGACTTTCACCCTAATGTCACTTAATAGCTGTTTATATTAAGTTGGTTTGATCTGTTCATTTTAGAAAGGTAGAACGTCGGCCTAAAGGACAATGTAATTTATGGTGTGATCTGCCTGTAAGGCACACAAAACCATACCTTTTACTGTATCTCATGTGACAATAAATCAACTCAGAACAGATTGAATCGGGAGCAGGCTCAAGGGATCAAATAGCCTACTCCTGCACCTATTTATATATTTCTATGTAACTTATTAAAGCAAATACATGTTGGCCTGGATACAAAAATGGAAGACATTTCAATCCCCTGTCATCCACAACCACTCTTCTAAACAACCCCTCTAAGTGGCTATGAAGACTGAATTGTTCTATGAACAGGAGCAGCAGGTCATAACTGAGGCCAGAAAAGATGTAACAAAGGCGCACCAACTAGAATGAGGTTTGATTTGAAGACTTCATTGCAGGGTC
Organism: Hemiscyllium ocellatum; assembly: GCF_020745735.1. Taxonomy (NCBI): domain Eukaryota; kingdom Metazoa; phylum Chordata; class Chondrichthyes; order Orectolobiformes; family Hemiscylliidae; genus Hemiscyllium; species Hemiscyllium ocellatum. Next base: position 136,370,342 of record NC_083401.1, read on the forward strand.
TGAAAACAGAAAGTTTTGTTTTTCTGCGAAGGTACATCAAGGCCAATATTCTAAGGCCAACTGTAGCAGGCTCCAGGTAGCAAACTTTGGAGGCTAGCATTCCAACATCAACTTGACCCTCACCCAAACTGACTCGACGGCCCATAATTCCTGGAGGTATGATCAGTTGTACCAGCTCAATGCATTCAGGGAGTCCCTTCTCGATATTTAGCATCAAGCAGCTGTGACCAACTGAAAAATGATAATGCGTGCTCAGATTGTGTATCCAGCTTGAAGTGCCAATTTGTTCCTACCTACATCAGCAGCAACTTTGATGGGAATGGTCTCTCAGTGCTGCACAGCATCCTTAATTGTGCTGTGGACATATATGCTGGCAACAGATTGGCCACCTCATCTGCATCACCTGTGTAATGCTAACATGTTACATGCTGAGAGATAGATACAGTCTCATTGTCAGAGAGTAGGGCTTGTAGCAAAACTTCAGCCCTTGCTATCTGCCTTTACACTTGCGGAGATGAAAAATGACTGATGATGGTAAGTTGGAACTGGAGATTCAATTTCTTTATCATCTAAACCACTTAAGTTTACAAATGGAAAAATACTAGCTCTGGAATTTCTAGGCTATTGTGCCACCTTCTTTATCTCTCTGCCTGAAAGCAATTGAGATGCTTATATTTTATAAGAACTGAAAGAACTGTGGATGCTGTAAATCAGAAACAAAAACAAAAATTGCTAGAAAAGCTCAGGAGGTCTGGCAGCATCTATAAAGAGAAATCTGAGATAACGTTTTGGGTCCGGTGACCCTTCCTCAGAACTGAGGAAGTATCACCAGACATGAAACGTTAACTCTGATTTCTCTTCACAGGTGCTGCCAGACCTGCTGAACTTTTCTAGCAATTTCTGTTTCTGTTGTTTAATTTTATGTTTATTATGTAATACAAAAAGTAGCCACCAAACAATTTGAGTCTTTTTGCTTCAAAGTTTGCTTTAAAAATTATTTTTTCCATCTAAATCTACCCATTGTTCTTTATTATTTCGATAATTAAATACTTTCAATCATTATCAGATTAAACCCTTTTCCTTTGGCCTCTTTTGGAGACACCATTATTCATATCTTCTTTTGTCGTGTGGGTTTTTTTCTATTTATCCACAATCACATTTCTCTATTCATTTGCTCCATGACAATAAGTTTTTTCCAGCTCTGGTAAGTGACTATTCAATTTTATTTTGATTAGCTATGTAGTTTGTCATCATCAAATGTTGTAACACCGTTAGAAGTTCCCTTTTCTATATGTATAGGATGCTTAATCAGCAAGATAAGGAAAAAAATACCAGATTGAAAATGTTCTCTTGTTTACATTTGTAACTGTGAAGCAGTTAAAGTACACGTTATATGTCAAAGAAATGAAGACACTTGCAGAATCATTCTCTGGCTGTTCACATTTGATAAGCGTACTGCCTACGATTTTGGGACTATGATATTCAGCCCTGCATGATGAAATTATAGTTTCTCTGCTAAATATTCATAATGAATTTGAGTAGTCTTGTACTATTGTCTCATGAACAGGAAGCTATAACGTAAACATCTACCCTAATTGATATTAAATTAACAATATCAGTTAGATATTCTATAAAGCGAGGGATGTCAGATTGTTGCAACAATGGTTTTCTTTGCATTTGGCACCAGAAAATATTTTGGGGCAGACTGAGGAATTTCATAATTGATCCCAAAATAAATTGCGACCTTACCCAACTTTAACAAGCTGAACCTTGGAAGCCACACATCCTCTTTGTTAACCACTTTTTCTGCAGTTATATCTTTTCCAGAACACATTGCTTCATTGCTGAGCATGCATCTACTGCCATTGAGCTCCTGCTGACTGTTTTAGCAATACATTTCAAAAATGTATTGGCTTTTGTGGACTTTACTAATTTGGTCAACTTTTGTTGTTCATCCCTGGTTGTCTATGAAAAGGTGGTGGTGAGTTGCTTTCTTGAACTGCTGCAGTCTGTTTGGTGTAGGTACACCTACAATGCTGTTAGGGAGGGAGTTCCAGGAACATTGACCCAGTGACACTGAAGGCGCAGCGATATATTTCCAAGTCAGAATGCCAAGTGGCTTGGAGGGGATGTGCAGATGGTAGTGTTCATAAGTATCTACTCCCCTTGTCCTTCTTGGTGATAGTGGTCATGGTTTGGAAGGTACAATCTAAAGAGCTTTGGTGAATTTTTGTAGTTCATGTTGTAGATGGTGCACACTGTTGCCACTCTGTGTGGGTGTTAGAGAGAGTGAATTTTGGGGATGAAAGTGCCAACAAGTGCGCTGATTAGTCCTGGATGGTGTAAGCATTTTGCGAGTTGTGAGAATTGCACACTCATTCAGGCAAGTGGAGAGTATGCCATCATTCTCCTGACTTTTGCATTATGGATCTTGGACAGGCTTTAGGGAGTCAGGTCAAGTTTTTGTAACTACAGATTCAATACGGCCAGTTCAGTTTGTGGTCAATAGTAACCCCAAGCTGGTAGTGATGGATTTTATGATAGTAATATCATTGAGTGTCAAAGGCGGAGGCTTTAACAGTGATGCTCATACGCTCACATGCTCATGTACATATCTATAGTGGGCATTTCTACAACATCCTACAGTCAAGATCAGAATGGTCCTGGAAGAGGACAGGCAGCATCCGAGGAGCAGGAAAATCGATGTTGTGGGAAGGAGCCCTTTATTATTTTTGCCTATAACATTCTACAGTCCATCAACTCACCAACATATCCATGCTTGTCCAATTCAAACCTCTTGTTCATCCCTGATTTCTATTGCTCTACTGTTTGCAAAAGTGTTTTCCAGTGGCTAGGAGCTTCCATCTTTCTCCCTTCTGTAAGATGCTTGTTAAAAACTATCTCTTTCACTAATCCCTTGTTCGCATATCCTAATATAGCTGGTATGTACCTGCAACCGCTTGTGAAACAACATGGGGCGATTTTTACTATTCTAAAGGAGCTGTGCAAATTCAAATTATTAATATTGTACTGAATCAGGTGCTGGAACTTAGTTGATACTGAATTTAAAACCTGGGTGAACTAAGTATAATTAACACCACCTTCTCAAGAGAAATAGGGATAGCCAACAAATACCAGCCTTGCTACTAGCAGGCACTCAGAATGAAAAAGAAATTTCAACGTCAAAATGATTGAAAAGATGGGTGGCGACTAAAATTGAAATTCCCGTGAATACAATATTTCTGACATTGAGGGTCAAGGTACACGCTCCAACAGAGTTGAAGTAGCTTTCCTGCGTTGGCTAGCTGCACAGCCTGGGATTGGAGACTTTTTTGATGCCAATTCAGAATAACTATTCAATATAAATTATTGTTTTAGAAGTTTGACATTTCAAAATGCTTCACTCTTAGGCGATTTACAGAATGTGATAACATGTTGATGTGTCATTCATTACTTAAATACGTGACCCAGCAGGATTGAAATGACTGTCATTGATTTTATCGTACAAATATTGACTGTATTCACACCAAATGTTTCTCTCCACCTACTGTATTTCTACTTTCTACAAGCATAGATTGGAAGATACTGAACCACCCCCACAGTATGTATTACAGGACCATTGTCATTTATGTTATCTGATTATAAAGTGCAGTGCAGCCAAAGTGACTGAGGAAGGATCTGTGTTTTAACAGGGTGAACACACTCGGCTGATTGGGGAAGCCTTTGCAACTCCCTAAGGCCATATACCTTGGCCACCAGCTAATCTGACAGGATCGTGTGGAACAGCCTCATACTTGTTTTGTTTTAGGCACTAGCAGTAAATCTGCTGGTGCTCAATCAGCAATCTCAAGACAGCTTGAGGATAATGGGTCAGAAAAATGGCGGCAGTACCTGAAGGGTGGCTGGAAGTGATGATAAGAGAACTAAGATATTTTCCCTTTTGTTTTGTTTGTAGTTTGAGAAACCTTCTAGTTGACTAAATAGGTGACAAAAGTGGAACTAGTACCTATCCTTTTACATTCTAACCTCTCCATTCTGCTGTCTTAGCCATTTTGAAAATTGAAAAAAATACAATTGCGTTCCTGGAACCTAAAGTGTTACTTACCAAAGATGCGTTGGCTGTTGAAAATTAATATTTGCATTTTCCTGTCCAAAACAGCAGCAGCTTGATGTAATGTCTGGTGGAATATTTCAGAAGTGCTAAAGAAGGTTGCAGAGTTGATGGAACAGCTTCCGACTACATCTCCCAGCCATGCCTTCCGAGAAATTGACTGAGAGCAGGCAGTAAATATTAGAAAAAGAAAACATATTCAATCTCATTTAGATTCAGCAATCTTTTCACGAACATCAAGGAGAAATTTACATTTGTACACTTTTGAGCTTTGACATCCAGAATTAGTAATAGCTTTGTCTGTCAGATGAAATGCTGATTTTGTGGTGGAAAAGATTAGGTTAGATTACTTACAGTGTGGAAACAGGCCCTTCGGCCCAACAAGTCCACACCGACCCGCAACCCACCCATACCCCTACATTTACCCCTTACCTAACACTACGGGCAATTTAGCATGGCCAATTCACCTGACCCGCACATCTTTGGACTGTGGGAGGAAACCGGAGCACCCGGAGGAAACCCGGATCATTAATTCAAGTAGGACAAATTTGGAAGGTAATCAGTAGACCGCATATCTTGGCTGCGATGTGTTAACTCAGTATCACTCCAATTACACAGCTCTATCTTGAGTTTTATCTTTGTCTGGCTGATGCTCTGTAAAGTTCAAAAGAAAACTCTTTTCATTAAGAGCTTCCATCTGAGGAAGTTTCAGCCCAATCCACTTCCAAAAAACTGCTCTGAAAGCCCTGCTGCCGTTTCAACAGCTGACAAGTTCCACCAGGCTGTTGAGATAATCCAGAACATTTGAAAAGAATCAACATCATTCTTAATAAGAAAACCCTCAACTTTCTAAAAAGAAAACGTTTAGTTGCTGTATCTCCCAATGTAAACGGATCCCTACAAAAATTCCACTATATTGATTCACATCTTCACTAAAACCCAATCAGTTCTTCCTTGGTAAAAACCGAAAGAACTGTGGATACCATAAATCAGAAACAAAAACAGAAGTTGCTGGAAAAACTCAGCAGGTCTGGCAGCATCTGTGAAGAGAAATCAGAGTTAACATTTCGGGTCTGGTGACCCTTCCTCCGAACTCACCGAACTCGCAATGTTAACTCTGATTTCTCTTCAGAGATGCTGCCAGAGCTGTTGAGATTTTCCAGCAACTTCTGTTTTAATTCTTCCTTGGGCCATGGTATAGCTGCGCACCAGCTTTGATTGAATCTACTTATTAGTTTCTGAGATATACTGTTTACAGACAGACTAATGGGTGCATCCAATTTCTCCACCCATCTTCAGTATGAGAGGTGAGTTCAACATAAGAACTGGGAACAGGACTGGCCATTTTGCACTTTGAGCATTTGTCATTCAGTAAGATTTTGGATGATCTACAATAGCTACGTCTTTGTGGCCAAGCGAGCCACGATCTCCAGGATCGTTGCAGAAATATGGATATTGTTTTCATGAACATGGATCAAAAGTTGAAATGTGGAAGCCAAGTTTAAACCGAGCTGGACCCTGTAATTTGCAAACTGCAGAGGTAGAATAAACAGTACCCATGCAGGCAGCCCTTAGACAGCAGGTCTCTTGTTGAAACCATTCAGGCCTAAATTTCTTGGCTAGGTACGAATGTTTCAGACTGACTGGTATTTTCACTCCCAGTGAACCTGCTTTGATAGAGAAGTACTTCACAGCTTTGGTAACACCCAGCTTAGTAGGAGGCTAGAGGCATAGTATGGCTACAGCAGCACTTGACAATTTAGGGTTAAAAACTATCTTCTGTGACCTCCAAATATGGGAAGTAGTCACATCATTAGATCGTCCTGCCCTTGCCCGATGGTAACATAGGATACAGGCCCCAGAATCTTCAAGAAGGCTGTGAAGTGGGGGATAAAACAGCCAACATGGAGCCCCAACTCTCTCTGCTTTTCTTGCTCTTTCTCAGAGAGATTACCTCAGTGAGATGACCCAAAGACCAGACACAGCCCTTGCTGAGAGGGGAAGCCCAAATTGATGACTGCAGATCCTGAAACACTAGCCAATCCTGAAAAACTGAGGAACAGCCTGTCCCCGCCTTATTGAATGGGTTCAGTTTCAATATAGTGGTAGGGACCTTTGGGTGTAGAAAACCTCGGAAGAGTGTATCAAAAGTAAATAGTCACTGTAGAATTGAGACTGTTCGCTTAGAGATTTAAGACTATTTGCTGGAAGGTCCTATGAAGAGACTGATAGAGTTTGATAGAATTTAATTAAAGTACAATAGTAGAGTCTGATAAGTATTGGTTTTCCTTGATAATGTGTTTAATAAAGTTGAGTTGGGCCCTTCCCCTGACTCTTATCCCCTTTACCTATCTCATAGCGTAATGCACCTGAGTTAAAAAGTATTATTCAAAACTGGTCAAAGTTAGAGAAGGTGCATTTGTCAACATTTCATACACTTAGCCCTTACCCTGTAATATTCTTAGCATCTAAGCGTTTATTGATATTGACCTTGAATCGACTCAATGACTGAGCACCCACTGCCCTCTGGGAAAAAACATCCCAAAGATTTGGAAACTTTGAATGAACAAATTTCTCCTCATCTCAGTTGTGACTGGATCACGTTTGTGACTATCTCCCTGTTTTATACATCCTCCAGCCAGGGAAAGCACTGTTCTAGTATCTACACTTGTCAAAACCCTTAGAGGTTTTAATGTGTTCCAGGAAATCACTCTAACTCGAGGGAATTCAGGCCCAGTCTAACCAGTCTCTCTTTGTAAGACTTTTTTCTCATCCCACTCCCTCCAATCAAGTCTCATTAACAAGACCCGTACATGGTGTTTCAGGTTTGGTTTCACCAAGGGGCCCCATACCACTCTAATAAGATTTCCGACTACAGAACACAGGAATGGCTCTGAGATTTAAACATGCTGGCATTAGCAGAATTGGCAGAGTGCAGCAAAATAATGGGGGATGTCAATGTGATATCTCAAGGATACCAATTGGGGTGATTACCAGATAAACAATTAATTTAACCAACTTGCGACAAAGAGTAGATCGAGCAATTAAGTCTTAATTTTCATTCTGTTAAAGTTTAGCTTTTCTTAAATAAATAGAAGCATGACAGGGCAGCTCAGTTCAACCTAGTGCTGCTGGGTCTACGGAGGTGTCGTTCAATCAGATTGGCTAGTGGATTGGTCAGCAGCTCTTTAAGGCAAGGCTTCAGCACTAGGTGGAAAATCTCCCCTGAGATTATTAACATAGCTCCCAGTATTAAATGGCTGTGGGGCAACTGGCTTCTTGGTGAAACAATTTCCTGACTGACCTTTTGGTGGCCTGTAAAATCCAACCCATCCCTTGCACAGTGAGAAACATAACGAGGTCATACAACAGAACTGGATTATCTTTTTAGCAATGTTGGCTGAGGGGCTAGTACTAGACAGGACACCACAAAAAACACCACTGCTTTTCTTCAAATAATGCCACAGGATCTTATATGCTCACCTGAGAGGTCAGACAGGACATCGACTTTTCATCTCCTTCAAATAACTGACGCCTCTGACAGAGCAGCTGACCCTCTGTACCGCATTGTAAGGTCACCTTAAAATACAGATTCAAATTTCTGGACAGCAGCTAGAATTTGCTGATTCACGGGAAGAGTGTTACCTTGAGTTTTGTCTGAGGGAAGACTTTTTACAATTTATAAAGAATATACAGTACAGAAATAGGCCATTTAGCACAGTTTGATCATATCAGAGTTTATGGTGTACACAAACCTCCTGCCACCTCTTTCATCTAAACATATCATTCTAACCCTTACTCCTTTTATGATTAGATTAGATTAGATTAGACTACTTACAGTGTGGAAATAGGCCCTTCGGCCCAACAAGTCCACACCGACCCTCTGAAGAGCAATCCACCCAGACCCATTCCCCTACGTTTACCCCTTCACCTAACACTACGGGCAATTTAGCATGGCCGGTTTACCTAACTTGCACATTTTTGGATTGTGGGAGGAAACCGGAGCACCCGGAGGAAACCCACGCAGACACGGGGAGAATGTGCAAACTCCCCAGGTTTACCTAGGTTCTTCCTAAATGCACCAATGCTAACAATCTCAACTATTTCTTGCTGTAGCAAGTTGCACATTCTAACCACACTAGTAAAGACATTTTTCTCCTGAATTTCCACTAGTTTTATTAATGCTGTACCTATGATATATTTATGACAAATATGACATACATTTATGTGGTGTGACAATGAGATAGATTAGACACAATTTAACTTTATAAGTAACCCCTATTTACAACATATCTTTAACCATTAATTACAAAATATTTAATTTTATTTGCTAATGTCTAATAAGTGATCAATATCTCTTGACTTCATCTTACTTTTATAAAAAGCACTTTAGAAATGGCAGGTGTAGCTATATTTAAAACTTAGAACACTTTGAAATAAATTGGACTATTTATAAACCTTGATCAGAAGAGATAAAAGATTTTCAATAAAATCCCCAGAGTCTTCCCTACCCACAGCTGCAAACTTTTTAACTTCCTTATTTAAAATAACAAATGTAGAGCTAAGGTCAAGGGATTCTGGGGAAATTTGATGAATCTGGCACATGCAGTCATACTGATATCCTGCAATGCTGCATTGATGTTCATATCAATGTCAGAATGGCAATGAATTTTAATCAGTGATTTAAAATGAAGGGAGGGATTTATAGTCAATATGATATCCAAAACCAACTGATCTCTAAGTAAATTGGTGGGGGAGTCTGATCCCATCCCTTCTGATGACCTGTATTTGCAACTGCATCTAAACAAGAAATAAGAACAGGCCACTCAGCCCTTTGAGTCTGCTCTATCATTCAATAATATCATAGTTAATACGAGTTTATCTTTAGCTCTACTGTCCTGCACATCCCCAATAATCTTTCATCCGCTTGGCAATCAAGACTCTATTTTTGCCTAAACAAAATTAAGGATTCTGCATTTACTGCCATTTGACAAAGTCAATTCCAAAGACTCTCAACCCTCAGAGAGAGAAATACTTTCCTTAACTGTCATAAATGGGCATTGTAGATTCTCCCATAAGAGGAATTTCTTTTTCACATCCACCCCATTGTCCCCTCAGGGTCTCATATGTTTCAATTAAGACAGCTCTGACTCTTCTGCACTCCAGAGGACATAGGTCTAACTTTGTGTCTGTTCAAAAGAACTTGACTTATGACTCATATTTCTAGTTGTTCCACATGCGTGCACTTACTGTGAAATGATCTCTTGAGGAAACTGTAACTGGTAACTGTTGAGTAGGAGCTGTCACAGTGTCAAGGCTGGGGCCTTAATAACTTACAGTTATAGCTTTATGTTTTGCAATCATCAGGACTGGAGTGCAAGAGATCAAACTTGAAAAAGGGACAGCAATTTGTGCAGTATTACAAGACGGAGTTGATTGGTTGGACCATTGTTGGCCTAAGGATATAGCAGGACCAGTCAACATTGTTTTAGCTCTCAGATCAGGCACATAGACTCTGATTGGTTCAGGTTTTTCCTGACAATGCAACAGAGACTGTCAGTCTCCATGATACATTTTCTCCAATGGCAAATGTGCAATATATTTACAAATTCCTTATGCCTACATATGTGGTTTGTAGTGTAAGTATCACTATGCAACCCCAACTGATGCCTGAAATTGGTTTCCAGTGCCAGGCTCAGCACATTCTGATTGTTTAATGAACATTGTCGAATAGCAAAATCACACCAAATGTTAAAAATAGTTTTCTGAGTTTTTCAACAATGGACTGGTTGAGCACAGTTGGCAGGTTGCCCATTGCAGGTGGACAATGGGATTTGGGGCTGATCAGCTCGATATTCAGACATACGGTCCATGTACTTGGTATTGCAATAGCACTAAAAGTTAAATAACACATTATTCATTTGTGCATTAGGTAAACATCATTTGGCTTGACAGTAGAATCCTAATAGTGGAGCAAACCACTCATGTAGAGAAAAGCAGCACAAGATAAGTAGCTTCACTGGTTGTTCAAATATTTTCGATACCTCCCCCTCCCAGGGTAATCGAAGGTAGACTGGTGTTACCATCAGTTCCCAGGAGAGATTTCCCAGTAATTTACTGTTCCAGATGGGATACCCCAAATCATGAAGTACTCAGTTGAGGAGAATAAACTAGCCCGCTTCTTTATCCATTCCGTCCCTCAGTTGGTTGCAACAAAAATAATTTAAAGAAGCTTCTTTCTCTTGCGGAGCCTGCTCTTTGGAGTTCTGATCCATCACTATGATTCTGGGCATCATTCAGGACCAAAGGTAGAGGCCAAAGGCTCTTTCTTAAGTTTGCATGAGTTTTGACATGTAATAATTTGATCTGGCAAGAAATTATCATGCAAGATTGCTTGATACTCTCTATCTCATCATAAAATCAAACATTGTGAACAGAGGATCCTATTCACGCGGCTGCTAATAAGATTGGTCTTGTAGTGCTAGGAAATGTAAGAATACCAACATGTAAATTGGTTAAGTAAGATAAGCTTTCAGAAGATAGCATTAGGGAACCTGTTGGCAGATTCTTGAACTAAAGCTTGAAGGAAGGGCAGCTGGTTTGATTGCTCCATTTCAACGGTAAATTTGAACACAGAATCCTTACAGTGTGGAAACAGGCCATTCAGCCCACACCAACCCTCCAAAGAGCATTCCACCACACCCCACCTACCTTGTAATCTTGCATTTCCCAAAGCAAATCTGCCTAACCTGTACATCTTTGGACTGTGGATGGATATCTGAGCACCCAGAGGAAACTCACACAGACACGGGGAGAATGTGAAAACTCCACACAGACAGTTGCCCCAGGATGGAATTGAACCTGGGTCCCTGGCACTGTGAGACTGTTGTGGTAATGACTGAGCCACCATCCACTAGTTGGCATTTACTTAGCTGTGTAAAGAACTTCTTTAATGTGACTGTGGATTTAAATATTGCAAACATCATTTATCAGACATGTACAAGGGCTAGGAGGTTAATTGTCATTCCACTGAAAATGCACTTATTATGGAAAACAAAAAAATATTAGCAACAGCTGGCTTTTTAGAGAGTCAGAGCAATATAGGAGCAGGGGTAGGCCACTCAGCCCCTTGAGCCCACTCCACCATTCTAGATCATGATCAATAATGTACTTCAGGACCATATTTCCACATTATTCCATACTCCTTGATGTTCTTAATAACTAGAGATCTATTAATCTCTGCCTTGAACTTAATTATGACTGAACTTAAGAGGTGAAGAATTCCAACAAATCACTGCCCTCTGTTTGGACAAGTTTCTCCTCATCTCAATCCTAAATGGCTTGCCTTTTATCATGAGTCTGTGTTCCCAGGTTCAATAGGGCAAATGTCCTTTCTGCAACAATTCTGCCTTTAAGCATTCTGTAAGCTTCTACAAGACAGAATTCTATTATTCTAAACTCCAGAGAATATACATTCAGTCTTTTCAGTATCACCTGACATGATAGTCCCATCATTCCAGGATTCAGCTTGGATAACCTTTTCTATTCTGCCTTCATGGTAATTATATCTTTCTTTAGTGTAGACACTATTCCACTGAATCCCACCAGTGTTCTCTAATATTGAAGGAAGACATTTCTGCCTCCAATTTGACTTATGATAAAAGATAATATATCATTTTTCTTCTAAATTACTTGCTACATCTGCATGCCAGTCTTCAGTGTCTTATGAGCAAGGACGCCTAGGTACCTTTGGACATCAACACTTTGCAATCTCTCACCATTCAACACATATTCTGCACCTCTGTTCCTCCTATCAAAGTAGATAAGTTTGTACTTACATAAAATGAAGAAGTGTTGATGTTAGAAATCTGACACAAAGCCAGAAATAGCTGGAGAACCTCAGCAGGTCTGGCAGCATCTGTACAAAGAAAGCAATTTGCCCCCATGTCTTTTTTAAAATCTCTCTCCTGCCACCTTAAAAATATATCCCCTAGTCTTGAACTCTATGTCCAAGGGAAAAAACCATTAACTCTATATATATCCCTCATTATTTTATAAGCTTCTATCAAGTCACCTCTCAATATCCTACGCTCCACTGAAAAATGTTCCAGCCTATCCAGACTTTCTTTATAACTCAAACATTCCTATCATCCCGGAAGCAACCTGGTAAATCTCTTCTGAACTATCTCCAGCTTAATAATATTCTTCCTATAACTGGGTGACCAGAACTGGACACAGTATTCCAGAAGTCGCCTCACCAATGACCTCAACATGACTTCTCAACTCCTGTACTCAAAGGACTGAGCAATGAAGGCAATTGTGCTAAGCACGTTTTTTAACCATCCTGTCTATATGTGATGTAGACTTTAAAGAATTATGTACCTGAACACCTGGTTCCTCTGTTTTACAACACTATCCCAAGGCCCTACCATTCCCATGAGCTTCCATTTTGTTTGCTGACTTCCCGTATGGAATAATATCAAAGGACTTCTGACAATCCAAACGTACCTTGTTGACAGGCTCTCCCTTATCATTCTGCTTGCAAAATCCTCAAAAATTTCTATCAGGTCTGTTAAAGATTATTCCTCCTTCATAAATCCATATTGACACTGTCCATTCAGACACTGATTTTCTAGTCTGCATGCAACATTGGAGAATTAATAACACTTTTAAAGTTAATCACCAGACACAGAGAATTTTGGAGCAGCCATGGTCCCATTGAATGGCTGTGCAGATTTGAGGGGCCAAATGGCCTACCCGTGTTCAAATTTCTAAAAAAAAAGTGTAAATTGTTTCTTTTGGTGGTACATTAGCAAAAAAGCGAGCAATTTCATATATTAAAAAGAATCATATGTTACTGTTCTCAACATGTAGGTATTCGTGAAAGTGAAAGAATCCTTTGCACTGTGCATGGAAAACCCATTTAAAAATGGAAGCAACAGTTTACTGAACCATTTCACTAGATCATGTTGTACAGAGCCAGTCATGTGTAAAATACAGTGCAAAGTACATTACTTTTGTGTATCCTGTTTGCAGTGATCCGTGAGGACAAACCTTATCATATATATCACCAGCTGTGCTTTTCCAATGCCACATTTCTGGACATACATATCACCAGGCAGGTTACCATCGTATACAACAAGTGTGGCTTTGCAGTCATAAGCAGTGGATATAACCTTCAAACATCATTGAACACACAGGCTGCTTGATGTTGATATTGTCACATTTGTTAAGCATGACTACTCCAGTCGTTTTGTCAGATTTAAGTATATTGCCTTAAGATTATGTAACACTATCAGTTATTCATATTTAAAATGAACATCTGCCATTTGTTATTCCACAGTTTGCAATGTGCCAGAACTCTTTGCTGAGTTTTCAGGACTTTACCATCTTTGTTAAATGCTGGTTTGTTGTGAGATAATTGATAATGAAGCAGTTTAAACTCAGTGAGTCCTTCTTCCTATTTAATGTGGGATGAGCGCATACTAAAGTTGAAACCATGAGCAAGAACAAACTCCATTTTCAGAGAAAACATGCTCAAGAGAGATTTTTCACACATATTGCAGCATTCTCATTTGTGTTGTCAAAATGCTTCTGTTTAGAGTCATAGAGATGTACAGCATGGGAACAAACCCTTCAGTCCAACCCGTCCATGCCGACCAGATATCCCAACCCAATCTAGTCCCACCTGCCAGCACCTGGCCCATATCCCTCCAAATCCTTTCTATTCATATACCCATCGCTCATTTCATACACGTACCACCCTGTGTGTCAAAAAGTTGCCCTTGGGTCTCTTTTACATCTTTCCCCTCTCACCCTGAATCTATGCCCTCTAGTTCTAGACTCCCTGACCCCAGAGAAAAGACTTTGCCAATTTACCCTATCAATGCCCCTCATAATTTTGTAAACCTCTATAAGGCCTCCAACGCTCCAGGGAAAACAGCCTGTTCAGCTTCTCCCTATAGCTCAAACCCTCCAACCATGGCAACATCCTTGTAAATCTTTTCTGAACCCTTTCAAGTTTCACAACATCTTTGCGATAGGAAGGATACCAGAATTGCACGCAATATTCCAACATGGCCTAATCCATGACCTGTACAGCCCCAACATGACCTACCAACACCTGTACTCAATACACTGACCAATAAAGGAAAGGATACCAAACGCCTTCTTCACTATCCTATCTACCTGTGACTCCACTTTCAAGGAGCTACGAACCTGCACTCCAAGGTCTCTTTGTTCAGCAACACTCCCTAGGACCTTACCATTAAGTGTATAAGTCCTTCAAAGATTTGCTTTCCCAAAATACAGCTCCTCACATTTATTTGAATTAAACTCCATCTGCCACGTTTTAGCCCATTGGCCCATCTGGTCCAGATCCTGTTGTAATCTGAGGTAACCCTCTTCGCTGTCCACTACACCTCCAATTTTGGTGTCATCTGCAAACTTACTAATTGTACCTCTTATGCTCGCATCCAAATCATTTATGTAAGTGACAAAAAGTAGATGACCCAGCAGCGATCCTTGTGGCACTCCACTGGTCACAGGCCTCCAGTCTGAAAAACAACCCTCCACCACCACCCTCTGTCTTCTACCTTTGAGCCAGTTCTGTATCCAAATAGCTAGTTCTCCCTGTATTCCATGAAATCTAACCTTGCTAATCAGTCTCCCATGGGGAACCTTGTCGAACACCTTACTGAAGTCCATATAGATCACATCTACCGCTCTGCCCTCATCAATCCTCTTTGTTACTTCTTCAAAAAACTCAATCAAGTTTGTGAGACATGATTTCCCACGAAGTTATGTTGACTATCCCTAATCAATCCTTGCCTTTCCAAATACATGTACATCCTGTCCCTCAGGATTCACTCCAAGAACTTGCCCACCACTGACATCAGGCTCACTGGTCTATAGTTCCCTGGCTTGTCCTTACCACCCTTCTTAAACAGTGGCA
The DNA here is from genome assembly GCF_020745735.1 of Hemiscyllium ocellatum. Classification (NCBI taxonomy): domain Eukaryota; kingdom Metazoa; phylum Chordata; class Chondrichthyes; order Orectolobiformes; family Hemiscylliidae; genus Hemiscyllium; species Hemiscyllium ocellatum. The sequence continues at coordinate 136,385,407 of NC_083401.1, forward strand.
CCACATTAGCCAACCTCCAGTTTCTGGTACCTCACCTGTGACTATCGATGATACAAATATCTCAGCGAGAGGCCCAGCAATCACTTCTCTAGCTTCGCACAGAGTTCTAGGGTACACCTAATCAGGTCCTGGGGATTTATCCTCCTTTATGCATTTCAAGACATCCAGCACTTCCTCCTCTGTAATATGGACATTTTGCAAGGTGTTACCATCTATTTCCCTATAGTCTATATCTTCCATATCCTTTTCCACAGTAAATACTGATGCAAAATACTCATTTAGTATCTCTCCCATTTTCTGCGGCTCCACACAAAGGCCGCCTTGTTGATCTTTGAAGAGCCCTATTCTTTCTCTAGTTACCCTTTTGTTCTTAATGTATTTGTAAAAACCATTTGGATTCTCCTTAATTCTATTTGCCAAAGCTATCTCATGTCCCCTTTTTGTCTTCCTGATTTCCCTATTAAGTATACTCCTACTTTCTTTATACTCTTCTAAGGATTCACTTGATCTAACCTGTCTATACCTTACATATGCTTCCTTCTTTTTCTTAACTAAGCCCTCAGTCTCTTTAGTCATCCAGCATTCCCTATACCTATCAGCCTTTCCTTTCACCCTAACAGGAATATACTTTCTCTGGATTCTCATTACCTGCTGTCCCGTTACCTGCGAACATCTGTCCCCAATCAGCTTTCGAAAGTTCTTGCCTAATACCATTAAAACTGGCCTATCCCTAATTTAGAACTTCAACTTTTAGATCTGGTCTATCCTTTCCCATCATTATTTTAAATCTAATAGAATTATGGCCGCTGGCCCCAAAGTGCTCCCGCACTGACACCTCAGTCACCTGCCCTGCCTTATTTTCCAATTAGTAGGTCAAGGTTTGCACCTTCTCTAGCAGGCACATCCACATACTGAATCAAAAAATTGTCTTGTACACACTTAAGAAATTCCTCTCCATCTAAACCCTTAACACTATGGCAGTGCAGTGTGGGTGTGTTAAGAAATGTACTTTGTTTTGTGATGAGGTTATCTATTGAGATAATACAGTGGTACAAATAGGTTGAATTGCAGAATGAAAGTAATTTATGCACTTGGGACAAGTATAGTGAAGAATATAATGTGGCTTAGTAACTCTGTGACCAATCTGTCCTGTTCTCTCTTGCATAAAAGCATGTTTTGCCATGGATAAGGTCTCACACAGTTTTAGCTTTGAACCCTGAGATCAATGCATTTTTAGAGGAATTCCATTGTGCACTAGTTTTTAAATTTGCTGTGGGGGCTAATTATATTCGGTCTTTGTCTCATTGTCTCAGGTACATAAATAGTTGCCTATTTGGATGCGGAGTCACTGGACCTGACTCTGCTTCTCTTCATAGATGCTGCTAGACCCACTGAGTTTCTCCAGCAATTTCTATTTTGGTAAATAATTGCTTGGAATTTCAGAACTTAAATCATTACTAAAAGGAAACTTGAGATCAATGCGTTTTGCCTTACACTCATCAGGACTAGCACAAGAGGATTCAAATTTTACAAAGTATTATTTTGGAAAGCATTTATGCAGCATTAGAATACGAAGCTGATTGGTTGGGCCATTGTTGGTGTGAGGATGCAGCAGGACTGTCAATCGGTAAATAGTTTATAAGTCACAAAGGTGGATTCTGATTGGTCAGGGTTTGGCCATGAGAGTACAGCAGGGATTGGCAGGATGGCATGGAGCCAGCACAGAGAGTGGTTGCAGCCCCAGGGTTCCTCAGGAGTCTAGGCTCTATTTCCTGGGCATGAGTGAATCACTATGCTGACATAGACTCCGTATGTCGCAGGGCATTGAGACGCAACTGTGTCGAATGTTAGAGTGGGATCGGAGAGCTACAGGAATGGGAGACCATCCGCTCTCGTTTGGCTGTGGCACTGAATCTTTATGTGACTGGCTCTTCCTAGGGAGCAATGGGTGGTCTGTGTGGGATCTCTCAGTTGTGCATCCACAAGTACACAAAGTCATCTGATTGAGATCCCACTGGTCTATTTCACTCCCCATGTTGAGGTCAGTATTGCAGCAGTGTAGTTGGGCACACAACACTACAGAATTCGTCAACAGGAAGGGGTTCCATTTTATTAATGTTCAAGTGATCTCTGATCACCATTACTATTTACTGGAGGTGTGTGCCCACTATACTGGCTCCTGTATTCTGGAGTCCTCTCATGTACCTGGTACATGTGAGGGTCTAGGGGCCTTCCAGGCTGGTTACTGGAAACAAGAGCTACTCACTGTAACTATGACTCATGACACCATGTCAAACCCCTAACTGACACAGAGAACAGGATGGTATTGGAACAGATAGTAGGAAATCTGAAAATGCATTTCAGCTGTTTGGATTGGTCTGGAGGGTCCCTGAAGTATAGCTCTGACAGAGTGTGCTTAATCATCCAGGATGCTGTGTGTTCTGCACAACTGAAACAAGCAACAAGACAATCTGCTTGGTGCAGAGCAATTGGGCGAATGGGAACAGTCTTCCCAGGAGGAGAATTGGAGAGGAGGAAGCCCATCTTGTCCATGGCTGAGCTCAGTTGCATCAGGTACTGCAAGCCAGACAGGACCTCAGTGAAACCTGATTCCAGGTAGGCGAGAACTGGAGGCAGCAGACAATCATTGACTGCTATAAGTTTTGGTCAAGAATCCTAAATCTTGTTGACACTGTAGGGGTGATATTCAATCTGTGTTGGCTTCATTTCTGTTCTCTTTTGTATCCTGTAAATAAAAGTTAATGTTTTTGACTGATTACTTGCCTGTGTAAAATCTTCCCCTACTGGACAATGATAGTGGATAACAATGAATTCAAGGGTATTTGGGCAGAATGTAGCTGGGGAGAGGTAAAGTGTGTGGCATGATGGTTATTTAGTGACTAGGATAAGAAAATTGAGTTGAATGTGAGAAGGGAAGTTGGCCATGTCACCTATCCTCCATGGGCAGTGGCAATCCACGGCTGCTGTGACAGAATCTGGCCAGTGAGGGGCAACGTCAACTTTCCAACCCTTGTCCGGGGGCACAGTGGTCTTTCAAGGTAGAGGAGATGTTGGCTAATTGTTGAGGGATTGGCACATGGAAATTGGATGGAAGAGATCAATAGATAATGAGGTGAGTTTGCTAAAGTATGCTGAGAAAATCCATTGCACCTCGCATGAATCATCTCTTCAAGAAACTCAAATCAGTTCAGACTTATCAAAGAAAGGAAGATTCAGCCTGACTTTGTTGATTTCATGTTCCATTTTTTCTTCAAAGTGAATGAAATGAACATGATGAATTGCTGCTGTCAATTTCTTGCAAAGTCCTCCTGTAAGAAAGGCCCCTCATCAGCAGGATGGGATTTCAGAATCAGGTTGAAAAGCTGTTCACAAATCAAGCATTTTTTTTCTTTCCACTATTTTATTGCTTTATGACTCTTGTTATCGAATGCAATGTAGTATGTGTTTATTTTATTGTTTAGTCACTCATTCTGAGAACTTTGAAACATTTGCAGACCAGTATTTAAATCAATCATTGACTAAAGAATGGCTACTGTGGTTTGATGGTAAGTCACAGAACTTAGTCAACTCAACATCAAAAATGGAAAGAAGGGCTTATGCCCAAAACGTCGAATCTCCTGTTCCTTGGATGCTGCCTGACCTGCTGCGCTTTTCCAGCAACACATTTTCAGCTCTGATCTCCAGCATCTGCAGACCTCACTTTCTCATCAAAAATGGAAATTCCACTTAGCAAATATTTTGAAGTTTTTGAAGATTTTGAAAAAAAATGATCCTGGCAAAGCATGAGTAATGAATAGCTGGAAAAGCACAGCAGGTCAGGCAGCATCCAAGGAGCAGGTGAGTCGACGTTTCGAGCATGAGCCCTTCTTCAGGAATCGGGCCCGAAACGTCGACTCTCCTGCTTCTTGGATGCTGCCTGACCTGCTGTGATTTTCCAGCAACACATTTTCAGCTCTGAACTCCAGCATCTGCAGTCCTCACTTTCTCCTATGAGTAGTGAATAAACAGCTTAGATACTTCAACTGGTTATGAAATGGAATTCATCAAGTTAAATAAACCATTCAACTTGATGCAAGTGTAACATTGGTCATGGTACAAGAGGTTTATGAAGTATTGGTGACAGATTTGAACAGTTGAACAGTCTTAAAAAAAAAGAATTTTCAAGAGATTTGTTCAGTGGTGTGGAGCCTCATTGAGAAAATGCAGATTTGGGAAATGCATGCATAAATTGATATGCCCGTTGTGTAGCACCCACATTTTATAGCAATGTAAATATTCAGTTAATAGAAAATTACATTGTGTTGGCCAATACTAGCACCTTTAAGAAATATTAGATATGGTAAATGTTTCCATTGTTAGGAGGATATTTGTTTATAATTTGCATTGCGGATTATTTATCAGCCCAGAGCAGTTAGGAGCTGGTTAATTGTGTTTCTGACCTGGTTTGCTGAACAGGCATCAAAACTTCCCAAACCCAATATAGTCTTTTATAACACAGACACGTTGGGTCTTCATGATGCCACTGGAATCCAAATTGTCATTGTATCAGTTCGAATGGGAGCAGTAATATGTTCCCCACCAGGTCAATGCAATCCTAATGCAGATTGGACAAGAAGGGAATGTTGATTCCTGGTGCAAGGCTGAGCCAGCCTTTTGGTAGATCCTAGGAAGCAGAGACGAAACACATGTCATCCTGATCTAACAATGGCATTCAGTGTTTGAGTGAAACCAGGAAGAGCAATACTGTCCTGCCAGGTCTAATAAAACTATTCTTTGTTCCCCATTTCTGATTGGGTTCCATTGGTTCTTTTGATGCTGTGTAAATTGCTGAATCATGCATAGATGCATACATATAGCAGGAGATACGTGAGACCACTGTGTCTGTATGGATCCTTTGAAACTCTAAATTCTAATGACTTAAATGTTGAACCCTGATAATATAAATGCCGTAATATAATCAGTGCATTATTCTATTGTTCCTTCTACTAGCATCATTGAGTCATATGGCACAGAAACAGACCTTTCACTCCAACTTGTCCATGCTGACCAGACATCCTAAGCTGATCTAGGCCCATTTGCCAACATTTGGCCCATATCTCTCTCAACCCTTTTATTCATGTATCAATTGAGATGCCTTTTAAATGTTATAATTGTACCAGCCCACCACTTCCTCTGGCAGCTCATTACATAACATGCACCAGTTTTCAGAATGAATCATTTCTCTTCTGTCCCTTTTTAAATCTTTCCCTTCTCATTTTAAACCTATGCCCTCTAGTTTTAGATTCCACTATCCTGGGAAAAGGACAGTGTCTATTTACCCTATCCATGTCCCTCATAATTTTATAAACCACTGTAAGGTCACCCCCTCAGCCTCCAATGCTGCAGGGAGTAAAGCCCCAGCCTATTCAGATTCTCCCTGTAGCTCAAACTTTCCAATTCTGGCAACATGCTTGTAAATCTTTTTTGAACCCTTGCAAGTTTAACAACCTCTTTCCTGTAGCAGGGAGACCAGAATTGAACACACTATTTCAAAAGTGGCCGAACCAATGTCCTGTATGCTGCATGACTAGAGAAATTCAGCCTCTGGTCAAGAAAAAGAGGCATATGTCAGGTGTAGATTGCTGAGATCAAGTGAATTCCTACATGAGCATAAGGGCATTAGGAGTATACTCAAGAAATAAATCACAAGGGCAAAAAGGGGACATGGTATAGTTTCAGCAATGGGATTAAGAAGAATACAAAGGGATTGTATAAATATGCTAAGGGCAAAAGAGTAACTAGAGAGAGAAGAGTGTCCCTTAAAGATTAACAAGGCCACCTATGTGTGGAACCACGGGAGATGGATGAGATTTTAAATTAATATTTCACATCATTATTACTGTGGAGAAGAATATGGAAGTTAGATAGCCTGGAGAAATAACTAGTGAAATCTTGAAAAGTGTCCATATTACAGAGGAGGAGATGCTGGAAGTCTTAAAATGCATAAAAGTGGATAAATCCCCAGGACCTAATCAGGTGTACCCTAGAACTCTGTGGAAAGCTAGTGAAGTGATTGCTGGACCCCTTGTTGAGATACTAGTGTCATCTATAACAATATGTGGGGTGCCTGAAGACTGGAGGTTGGCTAATGTGGTGCCACTATTTACGTAAGGTGGTAATGAAAAGCTAGGGAAGTATAGATCTGTGAGCCTAATGTTGGTGGTGGGTATGTTGTTTGAAGAAATCCTGAGGGACAGGATGTACAGGTATTTGGAAAGGTAAGGACTGATTAGGGATCGTCAATATAGCTTCAAGTGTGGAAGATCATGTCTCACTAACTTGATTGAGCTTATTGAAGAAGTGATTGATGAAGGCAAAATGGTAGATGTTGTCTATATGGACTTCATCAAGGTATTTTACAAGGTTTAGCATGCTGGACTGGTTAGCAATTTCAGATCACATGAAATACAGGGTGAGCTATCCATTTGGATACAAAATTGACTCAAAGGTAGAAGACAGAGGATGGTGGCTGAGAGTTGTTTTTCAGACTGAGGCCTGTGATCACTGGTGTGCCACAAGGATAGGTGCTGGATCTACTATTTTTCATCATTTATATAAATGATTTGGATGTGAACATAGGAAGTATAGTTAGTAAATTGGGCCAATGGACTGAGAAGTGGTAGATGGAGTTTAATTTATATAAATATGAGGTGCTGCATTTTGTAAAGGCAAATTGGGGCGGGACTATACACTTAGTGGTAAGGTCCTGGGGAGTGTTGCCAAACAAAGAGATTTTGGAATATAGGTTCATAATTCCTTGAAAGTGGAGTTGTAGTAGATAGGATAGTGAAGAAAACATTTGGTATGCTTGCCTTCATTAGTCAGTGTTTTAAGTGTAGAAGTTGGAGGTCATGTTGCAGCTATACAGGACATTGGTTAGGCCATTTTTGGAATATTGTATTCAACTCTGGTCTCCCTGCTATAAGAAGGATGTGTTGTGAAACTTGGAAGGGTTCAGAAAAGATTTACAAATATGACACTGGGATTAGAGGGTTTGTTCTATAGGGAGAGGAAGAATAGTCTGGGGCTATTTTCACTAGAGCATTGAAGGCTGAATGGTGATCTTGTTAATAAAATCATGAGGGGCATGAATAGGGTGAATAACCAGGGTCTTTTGCCCTGGGATAGGGGAGTCCAAATAGAGGGCATTAGTTTAAGGTGAGAGGGGAAAGATTAAAAAGGCACCTAAGGGGCAACTTTTTCATGCACAGGGTGGTGCGTGTATGGAATGAGCTGCCAGACCAAGTGGTAGAGGCTGGTATAACTGCAACCATTCAAAAGACATCTGGATGAGTCTATGAATAGGAAAGATTTAGAGGGATATTGGCCAAAGGCTGGCAAATGAGACTAGGTTAAGATTAATTTAGGAAATCTGGTCAGCATGTATGTTTTGGAATGAAGGGTCTGTTTCTGTGCGCTACAACTCTATGACTCAATGATGCTACAAGCTTTACCTTTCACAAGAACAGGAACATTCTGTCTCTGAACTCTGATCTCAGTTTAAAGGCCTCCCACTTCCCAGCTGTCCCTTTAACTGTGAATAGCCTCTCCCAATCAACTGTTGAAAGATCTTGCATTATGCCCTCAAAATTGGCCTTACTCCAATTTAGAACTTTAACTTTTATACAAGGTCTGTGCTTTTCCATAACTGTTTCAAAACTAGTAGAATTATGATCACTGCCCTCAAAGTACTCCCCCACCATGACCTCATTCTCTCGCCCTGCCTTATTTTCCAAGAGAAGGTCAAGCTTTGTTCCTTCTCCAGTAGGTATGTCCACACTCTGAATCAGAAAAACTTCTTATACACACTTTACAAATTCCTCTCCATCTAAGCCCCTAACGCTATGGCAGTCCCAGTCTATGATTGGAATGTTAAAATTCCCGACACTACAGCCCTATCATTCTTACAGGTAATTGAGATCTCCTTACAAATTTGCTTCTCAATTTTCTGCTGACTATTGGGGGCCTATAGTACAATCCAAATAAGGTGATCATCCCTTTCTTATTTCTCAGTTCCATCCATGTAACTTCACTGGATTTTCTCCAGGAATATCCTCCCAGAGTACAGCCATAATGTTATCCTTAACCAAAAATGCCACTCCCTTTCCCATTTTCTATGTTTCTGACATTATATATCCTGGAACATTAAGCTGCCAGTCCTGCCTCTCCCTGAGCCACGTCTCTGTAATCGCTATGATATCTTAATCCCATGTTCCCAACCATGCCCTGGGTTCATCTGCTTTACCTGTCAGGCCTCTTGTGTTGAAATAAATGCTGTTTAATTTATCAGTCTTATCTCATTTCTGCCATACTCTTTGCCTGTCTTGACTATTTAACTTGCTCATCTTCTCTACTGTATCAGCCTCAGACTTTCTCACTGTGTCTTTAGCTTCCCCTTCCCTTGATAGTTTAAAGCCTCCCGTGTAGCACTAGCAAATGTTCCCACCAGGATATTGGTCATGTTCCAGTTCAGGTGCAACCTGTCCTTCTATCAGGTCACCTCCATCCCAGAAGAGACCTCAATGATCTAAACATGAGAATCCCTGACCCTGCACCTTTTCCTCAGCCACATGTTCATCTGCTCTATCCTCCTATTTCTCCTCTCACTAGCTCATGGCACTGGAAGTAATCCAGATATTACTACCCTCGAGGACCTACTTTTTAACCTAGTGTCTAATTTCCTATGTTCTCTCTGTAGAGCCTCATCCCTTTCTCTTCCGATGTCATTGTTATTGTCTTTGACATTTTGCTTAAAATGATTGATTTTAAAATTTGTCACAATGCAGCCCTTGGCCATGATGCAAGTTGATATTTAAGTTAAAAATCCTTTGAAGGTGACTATGATTAAAAGAATTTTTCAACTAGTTTCACATTCTTGCTTTATCCCCATCACCTTGCATATTTTTTTTTGGGGCAAACTTTATTCTTAAAACGTTTAAGTTAATCTGCTCATTTTTCCTCAATCTTCATGCAATATTTATTCAAAAAATGTGTGCAAAACGTTTAACTTCTAGCACAAGGTAACAGTTGAAAAGTTATAGATAAAGTGAGAGATCAACAAAGCAGATAGATCCAAATGAACTGTGGATACTGTAAATCAGAAACAAAAACAGAAATTGCTGAAAAAGTTCAGCAGATCTGGCAGCATCCATGGAGAGAAATCAGAGTTAATATTTTAGGTCAATCGATCCTTCCCTCGAATGGAGGAAATTACTCTGATTTCCCTCCACAGATGCTGCCAGACCTGTTTAGCTTTTCCAGTACCTTCTATTTCTATTTTTGAAACCAGATAGATCATTGAATTTTATGCATTTCTGAAAAGAAATAACTGATTAGTAGATACCTTGAGAAAATGGATAGTAGGATTGACCTTGGAAAAATCATGAGCATTTTATTTGGGCTTGACAGTCTTCTGTTTCTGAGAGTTACTGTGAGCATGTTACCCTTGACTTCTTTGTAATTATGTCTTTGCAATTAGAACATAGATCATAGAACATTTCAGCGCAGTACAGGCCCTTCAGCCCTCGATGTTGCGCCGATCTGTGAAACCAACCTGAAGTTCATCTAACCTACGCTATACCATTCTCATCCATATGCCTATTCAATGACCATTTAAATGCCCTTAAAGTTGGTGAGTCTACTGCTGTTGCAGTATGTCTAACCAACCAATGTAACGTGTTTCTATTGTTATCATGTAATAGACTTCATCTTACTGTTAGGAAAAGTGTTTCTTCTTGTTAAACTTACATTTGCTCCATCCTCCAAAAACCACAACCAAAAGACTTTTTGACCCAGTATAGAAAGGAAGATTAAAAGCAAAATACCATGGATGCTGGATAACTAAAAATAAAGCAGAAAGTGCTTGAGGATTCCAGCATCTGCAGAGAAAGAAAAAGTTTTTTTTACAAGTCTGACATGACTCTGCTTCAAAAATGAAAGGAAGTATAGTGGCAGTACTCCATCTGAATGTAAAGTGGTAATGGTTGGTTCTATAGCACACAACATGGTGATATTACCATTATGTCACTGTCTCTGCTGACATTTGGTGAGTGTGCTTTGTAGTTACTTAAGGATTACTTTTTAGAGTCTGCATTGTTGGTGGACAGATTTGTTTGTCATCCATGTGAACTTGTAAGTAAGTACAAACTGGAGTTCACTTTGACTTTGATAGTGTAAAACACTCAATCAACCACAAAAAATCCATTTTACCTGGCTTTATTTCCATGACTGTGTAATCATTTCCGATTTCCATTCCTAAGAGCTGAGACTCCCTGTTTTCAGTGCCTTCCTGTTGTTTGAGTTCCTTTACAATCTACGATATTTGGTCTTTAGTCACATACGTGAAGGGAAAGAAAGTTAGACAGTCAAGTCTTTTTCTAAGCAACATGCACTTACACATAACTAATTAAGCACACAATTATTTGGAAGTTTAATCATATAGTGAGGGTCAATGTGGCAATGTAAAACTTTGGTTTATTACTGTACTATTAGTAGATTATGGGTTTTCAGTTAGAATTTCCCATGTAGTGAGTTCCCCAACTTAGGCCAGATATTAATCACTGGCAACATTTTTGTGGTGGGGAGAGAAAATAATTCAGAAGATGAATCCATTTGGCATGTTCGCTTCATCAGTTGATTCAGAATTTACATTGCTGAGTAGGTCTCTTGCCTTTTAATTTAGTTTGAGAACAACGTATAATAAATGGAACAAAGCAAAGATTGTAAAAACAATATCGACATGCAGCCGGTCCAACTTGTTTTGAGCTTTCACTAAACTAAGCTTTCACTAAACTTACAGTGCATTGTGATAAATGGTAATAGTGGACAATTTTTTTGACAAGTCAAATTATGATTTCCATCAACTGATTTTATTATCTGGGACCTTCCACTGCCATAAGATTGCTGCAGTGGTCACCTGATAAGACAAGATCGTGAAACCATGAATAAACAAGTCCTAGCCTGAACTGAAGATAATATGTCATCCAAATGATTGAAAGCAGTCATCAGACCTGTTTCTACTATTTGTTTCATTTTACCGTTCTAGAAATGGTATGGAGCTGCCTACAAATTGTCCAACTTGAAAATCAATTAAACCAAACACAGGTGTACACAAGTGAACTGCATTTTGGTCAATACTTTGAGAGAGAGAGAAAGAGGGAAAAATGGTTTCATAACAGCAGAACTGTAAGTCACTCTCTCTATTCCCTTGTTTTTCCTCAGTCTCCTAGAAGACAACACTTGATGAAAACCAAATCGAAGAAATATCATTTCACTGAGAAATCTACAATTTTCAGTTCTGCTAAAGACACAAATCGTCAATACACAACCATTATCTCCAATTAAGCCTTACACCTTCAGGAGTTTAAGGACTATTTTAACTGTATATTGTCGACCTCCCTTTTGTATTAGATGTTCTTACCTTCTTAAACTTTATACCTGTGTTTGTGGCATATATGGTGTTATGTTTTAGCTTTACCAGGTAAATCGGCAATAAAATCCCTCTTTCGTTTACTTGATGTAATTGGTACTTTCATTTTTGAAATTTCAATCTGTGTTTTAACTGAAGTATTTTATAGCTTTCTGCTCAAAAAATATGAAACATCTTTGCTATGGTCAAGCAAGGTGGTTAAAAAGAGAGCTGCAGAATCACCTCTCCTCATCTCACCTTAACATGTAATCATGACCAATATTTGCTAACTCTTTGTTCATTTTGAAACATAAGTGTATTTAAATGTAACGTGAGGATTAAAGTTTGACTTCCCTCTTTGCAGTTGGGTTAGTCGCTGACACAATCCTTCATTATTTCAGGGGCAGCATTAGGATCACTGTTATTCAGTCATGGGTCCTGATTGACATCTATGCAAGCACATCATCAGCCAATGTAGGAATCCCAAATAAATCTTTGGATAGGACCCAAGCAATGTCAAATCTTTGCCCTCTGACTCTGGTGTAGTTCAGTGCCATTTTTTTTAGATCAGGATTAATTAGACATGGAGGGTGATTTCTTGATGGGATTCCCATGACTATGATAAAATTCCACCTTTAGGTTGCACAGTATTGGAGTCACTGTTGCACAATGAAAGACGGAAGATAAACTTGAACAGACTGAAGGAAGACATTTAGATGGAGTTTCAGAAGCTGTGGATACTCTGAGGGGAAATCCAGCTCATAAGGTTAAAGAAAGGAATCTATACAGCTGGTGCTAGTGTTTCCATTAATAGTCTATTGAAATTTAGGTTTTCTGTTGTTTTCAAAAGGTTTGCCAATCTTTTGCATGAATGCATGATGATTTACTGCATGCACTTGTATAGACATGACCTCAGGCACTTTAGCTGCAATTTCTTCTAAGTGGTAAAAAATTGGAATGAGTCCAGAAACATATTCTGTCACCACCTTTGTAGGAAGTATAGCTTGTACTTCTTTTACACAGAATTTTTTTGTTAATTTATTCATACTTTCACTCAATGGGCAAAACTTCATGTTTCCTTTCTTGTTAAATTTAGCTCATGAGGAGACAGAAACATTAGTGTGATATTGGTTATAAAGAGCCAATTGACTGTCTCCCCAGTGAGCATTATTTGCTTGCCTAAAAAAAAACTTCTGTTTAAAAGTAGGCCCAACAAAAATGTTAAAAAAACTGAATACCAATTATAAGAAACATGAATAATTCCAAGTGAGAGGTAGTGGGATGGAATGATAATTTAAAAGCGAATAGTCAACAGTGCTACCTGAGCTAAAAGAGCTCAATGAAGTGCATGCTGTCCTTATTTCTACTAAGTTCTGAGAAGCTTAAGGTGGTGAGAAGTTGGGGTGGCAGAGCGGTTGGCACTGCTGCCTCATAGCTCCAGGAATCTGAGTTTGGGTGACTGTGTGGAATTTGTGTATTCTCACTGTGTCTGTGTAGGTTTGCTCTGGTTTCCTCCCACAATCCAAAGATGTGCAGGTCAGGTGAATTGTCAATGCTGAAATTTCCCATAGTGTTAGATGCATTAGTCAGGGGTATATATAGAATAGGGGAATGGGTCTGGGTTGGTTATTCTTCAGAGGGTCACTGTGGACTTTTGGGCTGAAGGACCTGTTCCCAATCTCCACTTTCAGTAGATTAGTCTTTTTCATCTCTGCGATCTGCAGGCCAATTGCATCTTTGTCTCCTCTTTAAGCATCTTTAGAGGCTGTTCCTTCCCCAACATGCTGGCCCACTCCTCAATCAATAGTGATGAGGCTATGCAGTGTAGGTGGTATGGGAGATTGGGGTGGGCAACAGCGAGTGAGGGAAGATGTTGCAGATAGGAGTGAGAGTGACAGAACATGGGCCTTGCTGGGAGGTGGGTGCCACAGCAGGGATTGAGTGAATGTGAGGTGGCAGAAGGAAGAGTGTAGCACTTACTCTGATTCAAGGGAAAGTGTTATTGACATTTTTTGTGACATTGCTTACCGTTCCTTCGTACTATGAAGGTGGCACTGAAACATGTGGCTTCCTCAAGCCAGGCTGCCAGGGTCTGGTGTCATGGCCTCCTCTGCCAGTTGTCTACAAGGGGACTGGTCTCTGCTGCAGCACTCCTTCCACCAGGACCTCCTGGTCCCTGTCAGGGAATGGCAGTGCCATTTCCCCCATCTCCAACATGATCAAATTCTGTTTGTCAAGCAGCAGGGCAGATTCGGAATGCCAGTGCTCCTCGGGTAAGCAGTAGCTTTTCAAAGATGGTGTGATAGCAAGGTTCCTTTGATTGTTCTATGGTCTATAGGGACATTTAAGTGACTCTTGGATAAATACATGGATGATAGTAAAATATAGGGGATGTAGGTTAGTTTGATAAATGGTCAGCACAACATCGAGGGCCAAAGCTACTGTGCTGCATGTTCTATGTTCTATATGGCAAGAGAACTTGCAAGGCTTTTGGGTGAAAAACCTTCCAAAAAAGCTAATAGAATTCAGACTGAACCAAAAAAATCCCTCAGCTTCAACCAAGAGTGAGTGTGAGGTAGCAGAGAAGAGATGGTAAGGCCATTACAGAGTAGATGAGGTCATTGACCTTCTTGTCAAATTACTGGGCTTTCCTCCAGACCATCAGCACTGCACACTCATCCTGATGTCAATCCTGAAGAGGTTGGCAAGATTTGCTGGTGTAGTCTTCTCTTGTCTGCCTGAGGCAAAAGACAGTCTCATCTGCACCACACTGTCCAGCAGGTGCTCCAGCTTCCTATTGGCAAAGCATGTAGCTAAGGTGCCTCTGTCTGCCTCGCCGAAGGCAATCCTTGAGAAAAAGAGACTGCAACAGCAGTTGTGGACAGTACAGTGCTTTAGCCGGTGTAGATAACAGGAGGTCCTGGCAGTGGTGAGTATTTCTGCCTTTTGTGAGATGGAAGTTGGACGAGCCAGGTGACATTGGGTAGTGAGGCAAGTTGAGGAGAACAGTGTGAGAAAACACACAAAGGCTCACAGAGAGAAACTCTCCACAAACCATACTAAAATTGACACTGAAGCAATTTCTGATGACGTTCATTGCCTGGTCTTTCCGCCCCTCTCTTCTGAGTGCACAGTGTTCCAAAAACTGTCTCCAGTTTTACTTTTACTTCTTTGACTGCTGTATTCTGTGGTATACTCTGCACGTTGGGGAGACCCAATGCAGACCAGGTCATCACATTTCAGAACATTTCTGTGCTGTAGGCACAAGCTTCCAGTTACTTGCTATTTTAGCTCTCTACTCCACTCCCACACTGACCTCCCTGTTCTCAGCCTCCTAAAATGTTCCAATGAAGCTCGATGAAAGCTTGAGAACAGAACCACATCTTTCAGTAAGGTATTTTACAACCTTGTGGACTTAACATTAAGGTTAAGATTGTGGTTTGTTCCTGGTGTTTTGGATAGCAGTTCTAAATAATTCTGTCATTACACCTCATCTAGAAACCATTTGTTACTTTTGCCATGCATCATCAATGTCATTTAAATGCTTCTGCCTTCCATCTACCATAAACCTTACCTTTTGTTATTTCTTCCCCTCCCATGTTTCTCATTTCTGTACTTGCTTAAACCTCTAACATCTTTTCTAATTTAAATAAAAAGTCACTGATCTGAAACATTGAGCAGCATTTTCTGTGCCCATTTGGAGCATTTAGGAGGACAAAGTGGCAGAATGTAATTGAGCAGGAGTTCCAGGAGATTAACATCCTGATATTAACTTATCAGAATCATTATGGTCAGGCCTTCCCTGACCATAAACCTGTTTTACATTCATTGACATGTCATGTATCCTCATTAATATCCCAGTCACTGGAATTGTTTTTCATAGACAAAATCTTCCGAGTCACAGTTGAGGAACTCATGCAATTACAAAGGTGAGGTGTGTATCTGGCAGGGTAGATTTACCTTCAAGCCCCATTGAGTGCAAATTTCTTCCGTTACTTAGCTTCATCGTAACACAAGCCATTTTTGTCATGTAAATGTTTAGTGCCAGGGCTGAAGCCTCTCCATATCGATGAGCTCATTTGAAGTCTCATGTGCAGTCTGGCTTATTGTTGTGAAAAGTTTGAAGTGTTAGGGGTGAAGTCTAATTGAACTAAAAGGCCAACATAAGATAAGTCACACTGGCTGACACCAGGAAATTTGACCAGCAACATGAACTCAAAAAGGGTGTCTTTAGTGGCCACGTGCCTTTAGTGAAAAGCAATCTGATGTATACATTTGTGAGGCACAGTACCACAGTGGGGCCAGTGGTGCGACATTGGTACTTGTAATAGGCATTGATTATTGATGAGGCATCCATTGGAGATGTTTGATACTTAACCTTCCGTGTGACAATTCTCGTCGAGGCAAACTGACAATGCTTAACTTGTACTCATAGGAGCAGGAAGAGTTGAGCAGAGACGGGTACTTAGCCTGTTGGTGGCAGTAAATCGTTCATCTCTTTGAGGCATTGGAGTCAGGTTCTCTTAGGCTGCTCATTGGGTGCCAAATTCCTTCATCAGTCTGGATAGCCTCTTGTTGTCACCCATAGGGAAAATAACTTCACTTTCCGGCTTTCAAGAGAATGCCAAGGGAGACATTGCTAAAGCATGGCATCACATTTTGCCTGTGTGACTGGGTGTTTGGGTGGGCATGAGGAGCTGAAATTGAGTGATTCGCCTGGGTGATGGAGAATGAAGGTCTGTCCGGGTGCTTTTTCAGTATGAACCCTTGGTGTTGGAGCCTGGAAGGTCCCGGCAGGATTCAGACTTGCTTGCCCATGAAGTTTGGTCACTTACCTCAAATGCATGTGTAATGAGCAGAGAGAAATGGAATTGTGTGGGAAAGCCTGCCCTGCCCTGCCCTGAGTACAGCTCCCTCCTGCTTTTCAGCCTGCCTTGACATTCAATCTCAATAAAAGAAGATTCACCTCGTTAACTTGGATTTTTTTTCCACAGCTGACACCTAGCCTATTGAGTAATTCCAGCATCTTATGTGTTAATTTCATATTTCTGACACCACAGTATTTTGTATTTCACTTGATGGTTCTTATGCATAAAATCCTCAAATTGACTTCTGATAAACAATTTCATGACATTAAGTTAATTATTAATGCAAGTGTAATTATTTATTTTGCTTTTGTCACTGTTAATGAATATCAGAGCCAGATTAGTCTACTTCTAATCTATGTAAACCTCCTTAACCATCCGTGGGGGTAGCATGGTGGCTTAATGGTTAGCACTGCTACCTCACAGTGCCAGGGACCTGGGTTCAATTCCAGCTTTGGGTGACTGTCTGTATGGAGTTTGCACATTCTGCCTGTTCTGCCTGGGTTTCCTCCGGGTGCTCTGGTTTCCTTGCACAGTCCAAAGATGATGTGGTTAGGTGAATTGGCCATGCTAAATTGCCCATAGTGTGAGGTGTGTTAGTCAGAGGGAAATGGGTCTAGATAGGTTACTCTTCAGAGGGTCAGTGTGGACTTGTTGGGCTGAAGGGCCTGTTTCCATACGGTGGGCAATCTGTTCTAAATATCTTTCAGTTCATAGTGTTTGATTGATTGTGCATCACAGATCTGTTAGAGTATCTATCTCACAATTCTTTGAGAATAAACCATGTCTAGTACTGAGACGTTATTTATTTTAGGCACTTTCGAGTTGCCTCAAATGTCAATTTTATTCACATTATAGTCAAAAATGTCACCTTGGCACATATTTTTGAAGAGGATTTGTTGCTAATCCCTTGTGATAATTGGTATTTTGACAACAGAATAATTCTGACTGTTCACTGATGCGCTGATCCATTGATTCATCTTCTCCCCTCTTCTCTGAAAGTTTGATTGTTGTCATTGTGCTGAAAGGATTTTTTTTGTTCTTCTGATTGCTTTTGTTGTTGTACTTTCATTCCTGGTGCCTCTGCTCCTTCCATCACCATTTTAACATGTTTTTACGTGATCCTAAATTCATCTCAGTGATGCCATTCTACTTTCACTTCTGACTTCTTAAAGAAATCCATTTTGAATCCCATTTGCTGAGTTTGATCTTTTTGATTATGCCAAGTTTTATTACATTATGCAGCTAATGATCTCATACAATTTTGATGTCATTTGCTTCACCTCAAATATGACAGATTTTAAATGTGCTCAATATAGCTTCCACTAAAATTTGGAGAAACATACTCATTTCTTCCATTTCTTTGCACTTAGCTCTAGGTTACAAACCTAGCTTCTGTTTTTTTTTGGTCTAGTTGGGTTCATTTTATAGTTACTGTTCAGAGATGAACTAACTTTGATTTCCCATCCATTGGCTGGTTCACTTATGAGTACTGATTCGAGATAAAAATCAAGTCTTGTAGTTCCCTATTGAATCATGAAGCAGTCATGTATTATTTTGCATTTTGGTTGAAATGATCTCTCTTCTTACCTTTTCATATGGAAAACTGTCCTTTGTCTTGTGTGGACTTGGTTCTTGCTGAGGGCCTTGATCCATGCCATTTAAACCCAACAGGCAAGAAAGGGCCAGTGAGGATGGAAGAAACCTTAAAAATATCACCACAAAGGGCCCCATTTCCAGTAATTTCAAATACTGGATTGAATGAGGCCAAGGCTCTCAAATGATGCTTGCTTGGGATAGAAATGCAATACAAACTAATGCATCTCCTGGCTTGCTGTCACCACGTGACCTCTCCCTTGAAGTACTGACTGGTGTATTCATTTTCAAAAAAACACATAGTGCAGGCAATGTGGTACAGGATTGAACTTATAACCTGGCATCAGAAGTAAACATGAAATTGACAATTGACGAACAAAACTAAAAAAAAGCTATCATGCTTAGAGCTATGAGAACTGCTAAGCACAACTTGAAGGCACCGAAATGGATTAAAGAACTAGGCCAAAGATGAAATATTAGGTAAGGCATAAAAGCTGCAACTTTTTCTCTTGCAATGCTTGTTGAAGTGAAAGGTAGTATGAAACTAAACTGGCAGATTTTCCACTCATGTCAGCAAATTATGAAATTGCATTATATCAACTTAAAAAGCCAGAGCAGTCCACTGAATTCTCAGCAACAAACCCAAACAAGCAGACAAAACATGTCCGTAAACCCTAGCCATGTCCAGAAACCCTAGCCACTCTCCCCTGCAACAAAGGCATCTCGGAAATGACTGCCAAACTACTCAGAACCCTTGGCATCATGGTAGCCCACAAACTCACCAACACTAGAACAGCAGCTAATGAACTTGCAAGACCCTATACAGACAACGAGCAAAAACTAATGTAATTTACAAAATACCGTGCAAGGACTATAACAAACACTACATTGGACACACAGGCAGAAAACTAGCCACCAGGATGCATGAACACCAACTAGGCACAAAATGACATGACCCTCTCTCACTAGTATTCTCACATATGGATGAGGAAGGATACCACTTCGACTGGGACAACACATCTATCTTAGGACAAGCCAAACAAAGACATGCACGAGAATTCCTAGAAGCATGGCATTCCAACCATAATTCTATCAACAACACATCGAGTTAGACCCCATCTACCACCCCCTGAGAAAAGGAACAGGAAGTGACTTCACCACAGGAAATAACGTCACCACAAGAAATGATATCACCAACCCAAAGAAACCCAAACATATAAATAGAAAACAGGAATCAGCAGCATTGCTTCGCCTGACGCCCACTGAAGATGTTACCTAGTAGGGTAATGAAACGTCTGGAAATGAACCTTCCAGCTCAGCGAGCAAACCTACATCCAAAACCTCAAATACCTATACTCTTAACAATTCTGGGGAAAGACTGTTTTAGAGTGTATTCTACTCTAAATATTTCTGACAAACAATATTTTTGCCTTGAAGGTATGTTTCAAACCCCAAGCGAATGCAATTTATAAACGGTGAGTGTTACTATTAGGCCCAATGGTGAAAAAGAGTCCATTGATCAAAATGCGACTGCATTTGCACAGTTCATAGAATCTTGTGAATTTGCACAACTGAAAGATGATCTAATTAAATACAGGATTGATTTGAAAATAAGGGATTCTCAAGTGAGAAGGAAGAAACTTACTCTCAGAAAGTGATTGATGTACAGAAATACTGAGGTTTTAAATCAACAGGATCACAGTTGAATAGATGGTCAAGCTCATAGACATTATGTCAAATGATAAAAACAAGGATGCTACACAAAGGAAGTCAAAGGTGTGTCCTGGGAAAGCAGTGTTTTTAATACAGGAAACTGTATCATTTTGCACACAAGTGTATGGTTAGAAAGAAACATAACAAACAGCTACAGATGACCACTGGATAAATATCAGTTGAAAATTCTGATAAATCACATAGCACCATATAACAGGTTGGTTCAGCCAGGTCAATAGATAGTTAATGGTTTATGATTGATTGAATGATAACTGCTGAAGGAGAACATAGATTGTCAGAGAGACAGTGTACATTCTGCAATATCATGATATTCAAAAAACTGGCTCAACCAAAAATAATTAATCCCTCAGAAGTAAAGTTGATGGTGTACGATGCATTATACATGCACTGAGAGATCATATTTCTCCAAGATCCCAGTGCAATGTCAACCTGTGGAGTTCCAGGTCATAGACAGGAAATAAAGGCAATTCATTCAGAGAGAGCAAGTCTAAAGCTTGGACTGCTCACCCTTAGTGTACCAGAAGAGATTTGTAAGGTGTCACAGCACAGGACAGAGCTAGAGAAGTACAGCAAGTTGTTTATAGGTTAGGTTGGCTTCCTGGAGACTTTCATCTCAAAGTAGTCCAAATTAATTCAGCATCTGCTGATTAAAGTTCCAGCTGCCTTTAAGGCCAACCTGAGAAACAGAATAGAAGAGATTGAAAAGAAGGCAGCAATTAAATTAGTGACAACTCCTACAGAACGGATTGGCAGCCTAGTAGCAGTAAAATTACCTGGAATGCTCAAAGTACACATTGATCCGAACGATCCAAATGGGGCTCTGTGGAGATGTCATTACCCCATGTCAACCGTAGAAGATATTTTACTCAACTCGCAAAAATAAAACTCTTTATTACTCTTTATTAAGGATAGATACTGCCAAGTGAAGCTGGATGAAAGAAACTGTTTTCGAGCTACTTTCTGGAAGATACATACAGCTGTGCATGCCACTTAGCATTTCCACAGATGCAGATGAGTATCAATGCAAACAGTATGAGAAAGTAGTGATCCTCAGGGAGTGGAAGGTTTCATGGAGGATCTGCTAGTTTATGAACATAGAGAAATAATGGAAGAAGCCATTGCTAGCCATGATCAAAGTTTAGAGTGACTGCTAGACAGAATACAATAAACCTAAAGCTGAACGAGAAATAACAACAATCAAAAGAGTCCTGAAATCAAGTACAGGGGCAATGTATTTTAAGAAATACCATAGTTTTCATTTTTAGGACTGTAAACTGAAATGGAAGTTAGACTGCTATAACGGGATACCCGGAAAGTTTTGCAACTTGAAAATCAATAGTTACATATTGTTTATCGGTTCGATTCAAGGTTGATTTTTTGGCAGCAGTGCAAGAGAGAAATCAAGACTGAATGGCACCAAGAATCTTGTGAATTAAGAGTATTCTGCCTGGCAACAGCCCTACAACATTGAATTGCACAGTGCTATGAAATGGTATAAATGTTAAGAGCTGCAGAGTCTTTAAAAAGCTTTAAGCACTAAGAGATGCATGGAGTAACAACTTCCAGTGTATGCAGATAGAAAACATTCCTCTCTCTCTTCATGTGGGGAAGACAAAAAGACAAAAAAAAGGTTAACAAGAAAGAATTCATACACGAAAAAGATCTGTTCACTTGGTCAACCATCAAATTGAGGGACTGCTATCACCCTACATGCAATAGGTTATTTTCATTTCAAAAATCAGAAGTATTGGGAGGAATAGCTGAAGGATGGATTCAGTTGCAAAGAAAATTAAGGAAAAAAATTAAAGCAAGGAAGGCTCAGCAGATGATACTAAAGTTTCCAGAACAAGTAATAGGACAGATAATATGGAAAAGGTGAGGAATCTAACTTCAGAAACAGCAGATAAGCGGACAAATATAAGAAGGGGGCAGTCATACAGCCATAGAGATGGAAACAGACCCTTCGGTCCAACTGATCCGTGTTGACCAGATATCCTAACCTAATTTAGTCCCATTTGCTAGCACTTGGCCAATATCCCTCTAAAACCTTCCTATTCATATACCCACCCAGATGCCTTTTAAATGCTCTAATTGTACCAGCATCCCCCACTTCCTCTGGCAGCTCATCCTATACACCTCTGCATGAAAAATTTGTCCCTTAGGTCCATTTTATATCTATCCCCTCTCACCCTGAACCTATCTCCTCTAGTTCTGGACTCCCCAACCCCAGGGAAAAGACCTTGTCTATTCATCCTACAATAACCCCTCCTTATTTTATGAACCTCTTAAAAGGTCACCCCTCAGCCTCCGACGCTCCAGGGAAAATAGCCCCAGCCTATTCAGCATCTCCCTAGAGTTTAAATCCTCCAACTCTTGCAACATTCTTGTAAATCATTTTTTGAACCCTTTAAAGTTTGCAATATTCCAAAAGTGGCCTACCAATGTCCTGTATAGCTGCAACATGACCACCCAACTCAACGCTCTGACCAATAAAGGAAAGTATATCACTACATGCGACTCTACTTTCAAGGAACTATGAATCTGCACTCCAAGGTCTCTTTGTTCCATAACACTCCCCAGGACCTGACCATTAAGACTAAGGGTATTGTACTTAAATGCATGCAAAATACGAAACAAGGAAAATGAGCTTGTAGTGCAGATTGAAATGGTCAGGTATGATGCTGTCAACGTCATAGAGATGTGGCTGCAAGCACAGTCAAGACTGGGAGCTAAAATACAAGGATACACATCCTATTGAAAAGATGGGCCGAGGAGTGAAGTTGCCTTGTTTGAAAGAAATTAAATTAAATCAATAACAGAAAGTGATATTGAATTAGGAGGTATGGAATCTGTGTGGGTAGAGTTGAGGAACCACAAAGGGGAAAAGGACCCTGATGGGAGTTGTACATAGACCTCCTAGCTAAAGACAAGATCAGGGGAAGAAAACAAATCAGGAGATTGACAAGGCATATAAGAAAGCATTATTACAACAATCAAGGAAGACTTCAATATGTAAATGGACTGGGAAAATCAGTTTGGTCGCAGATTTCCAGAAAAGGAATTTGTGGAATGTATACGAGATGGATTTTGGAGCAGCTTGTGGTAGGGCCTGTAAGGGAACAGGTAATCCTGGGTTTGGTGATGTATACTGAGACAGACTTCATCAGCGAGCTGAAGGTAAAGGAACCCCTAGGGGGCATTGACCACAATATGACAAAATTCATTCTGCAGTTTGAGAGGGAGAAGGTGAAATCAGATGTAACATCATTTTAACTGAGTAAAGGTAGCTACAAAGTCATGAAGAAGGAGCTGGTCAGAGTTGTCTGGAAAGGGAATCTATAGCAAGGAAGATAGTAGAGGAGCAATGGCAGGAGTTTAGAGCACAGAGTCATACAGGATAGTAACACGGTATTTGGCCTACTATGTCTACACCAACCAACAAATACCATGCTACATTAGTCCCATTTACCTACACTTGGTCCTGGCGGTAATTTGAAAGGTACAGCAGAAATTTATCCCAAGGAAGAAGAAACATATTAAGGGGACAATGAGGCAACCATGACTGACAAGGGAGGTCCAGGATAGCGCAAAAGCAAACAACAAAGCATTCAATGTGATGAAGATTATTGGGAAACCAGAGGATTGGGAAGCTTTTTAAAACCAACAGAGGACAATTAACAAAGCAATAAGTTGGGGGTGGGGGGTGGGGGAGGAGAAAGAGAGAGAAAAAACAAGGGTAGAGGAATAGTAATGGCGAACAAAGGAATGGTGGAGGAGCTGAATACTAGGATACTTTGCATCCAACTTCACAGTGTAAGACACCAGTAACATATGAAAACTTCAAGAGAGTCATGGGTCAGGGGTGCGTGTAACAGCTATCATTAAGGAGATGGTATTGGCGAAGCTGAAAGGTCTGAGGATGGATAAATCACCCAGATCAATTGAACTATACCTCAGAGTTTTGAAAGATATAGCTGAAGAGATTGTAAAGGCATTGGTGGTGACCCTTTGGGAATCCCTGAATTCAGGGAGGGTCCCAGGACAGGGAAATGATTAATGTCATGCCACTGTTTAAGAAAGGAGGGAGGAAGAAGACAGAAAAGTATAGGATTGTTAGCCTGGCCTTGATTGTTGATAAGATTTTAGATTTTATCAAGGATGAGATTGCAGAGTGCTTGGAATGCCTGATAAAAGAGGTTATGTGAGCATAGCTTCATCAAGGGGAAATTTTGCCTGACAAATGTCTAAAATTCTTTAAAGAGATAATGAGTAAATTAGATGAAGGAGCATCAGTGGACACAATCTATTTAGATTTCCAGAAGGCCTTTGACAAGGTACCGCACAAGAGGCTGCTAAAACAGATAAGAGCCCATGGTATTAGCGACCAGGTTCAGGCATGGATAGAGGATTGGCTGATGGGTAGAAGGTAGACAGTGGGGATAAAGGGATTTTTCAGGTTGGCAGTCAGTGACTAATGGAGATCTGCAGGGATCAGTGTTGAAACCACAGCTATCCTTGTAATACATCAGTGAATTGAAGGAAGGTACCGAGGCATTGTCGCAGAAGACAGAAAGATAGATAGACAGGTATATTGAGGAAGTGGGAAAGCTGCAGAAGGATTGGGATAGGCTAGGACAGTGGTAAAAGAAGTAAATGCCTACCAACAAAAAATCAGCATGATTTTAATGTATGTGTGTGCAAGCATGTTCAGAGACCCTACGGCAGTAACAAACTGCTAATGTATAAGAATATTTGCATGCACAGTGAGTAACATGGATAACTCCAAATGTAAATGATAATGCAATTTTAGGATTTTTTTTGGATGAAGAGGGGAGCTCTTGGGAAAAAAATGCCATACTGTACCAATGTGGCTTCTGGCTTGTCATATTCATTCAATCTCTACCATGAGCAATGACTGGAAACATTCATCTTTCAATTAACAGACAGTACGGGCCATGTGGTCCTAGTTTGGACACATATGACAACCACATTAACACAAATCAATATCATGGCCTAATGACTTAATTGGCAATCCAACTTAATTTATGCCAATAAATAATCAGGAAGCCCAACACTGGGATGATCAGAGAGACTGTATTAGAATGGGAGTTGCTAAGTTCCAAGATAACTGCAGTGGACCAGTAAGATGTAAGTAAATGGCTGGAAACTGATGAGGGCTTTGCAGAGGAGGATAAATACTGAAGTAACACTCTTATTCAAAAAGGGAGAGAAACAAAAAAAAAGATCAGTGAGTTTAAACAGTTCATTTAACAGAAGGACTTCAAAACATTGATTCTGCTTTCTCTCCACAGATGTGCCCAGTCTGGCTGAGAGTCTCCAGCCAGTTCTGATTTTGTTTCAGATTTTCATCATCGGGAGAAGGAGGGGGGGGCTTTGCTTTGCTGAAGTTAGTCGAACATCTGTCATTGGAAAAATGTTTGAGTTTATAATAAAGTGCATAATAGCAGAACATTTAGAAATGCATAATATAATCAAGCAGAGTCAATATGGCTTTATGAACATAAAACATAGAGCAGTACAGAACAGTACAGACCCTTTGGCCCTCAATGTTTTGCTGGCCTTTTATCCTAATCTAAGATCAGACTAACCTACATGCCCTTCATTTTACTATCTTCCATGTGCTTATCCAAGAGTCGCTTAAATGTCCCGAATGTATCTGACTCTCCTACCACTGTTTGCAGTGCATTCTACACAGCCACCACTCTCTGTGTAAGGAACCTACCTCTGACATCTCCCCTAAATCTTCTTACAATCAACTTAAAATTATACCCCCTCATGACAAGCATTTCTGCCATGGGGAAAATGTCTCTGGCTGTCCACTCTATCTATGCCTCTCAACATCTTGTATGCCTCTATCAGGTCACCTCTCATCCTATTTCACTCCAATGAGAAAATCCTGAGGTCCCTCAACCTTTCTTCACAAGACATGCCCTCCAGTCCAGGCAGCATCCTGGTAAATCTCTTCTGCACCCTCTCTAAAGCTTCCACATCTTTCCTATAATGAGGTGACCAGAGCTGAACACAATATTCCAAGTGTGGTCTAACCAGGGCTCTATAGAGCTGCAGCATAACCTCATGGCTCTTAAACTCAATCTCCCTACTAATGAAAGTCAACATACCATGCACCTTCTTAACAACCCTATCAACTTTGGTGGCAACTTCGAGGGATCTATGGACATGGACCCTAAGATCCCTCTGTTCCTCCATGGTACCAAGAATTCTGCCTTTAACCCTGTATTCTGCATTCAAATTCAACTTTCTAAAGTGAATGACTTGACATTTTTCAAGGTTGAACTCCATCTGGCACATAACAGTCCAGTTCTGCATCCTGTCAATGTCTCATTATAACTTACAACAGCCCTCCAAAACTATCGACAACTCCAACAGCCTTTGTGTCATTGGCAAACTTACTAATCCACCCTTCCCCTTCCTCATCCAAGCATTTATAAAAATCACAAAGAGCAGAGGCCCCAGAACTGATTCCTGATTCATCGAGCACCAGGCTAAATACTTTCCATCTACTACCACCCTCTGTCTTCTATGGGCCAGCCAATTCTGTATCCAGACAGACATGAAGGGGAAATCATTCCTGACAAATTAATTACCTTTCTTTGAAGAGGTATCGACAATATATAAAGAGAACCAATAGATATAATATATTTCG
This sequence comes from Hemiscyllium ocellatum, assembly GCF_020745735.1. Taxonomy (NCBI): domain Eukaryota; kingdom Metazoa; phylum Chordata; class Chondrichthyes; order Orectolobiformes; family Hemiscylliidae; genus Hemiscyllium; species Hemiscyllium ocellatum. The sequence continues at coordinate 136,411,754 of NC_083401.1, forward strand.
ATTTCCAAAAGTCATTTGTTAAGTAACCACACATACGACAAGATGCCATAGTATTGGTGTTGTATATCAGCATAGGTAGATGATTGGCTAATTTAAAGAAGACAGAGTTGGGATAAAGGTGGCATTTTCAGAATGGCGACCTATAACTAGTAGACAGCCAGAGGGATTAGTGCTGGAGCTGCAATTATTTATAATAACTTGGATGATGGAAGTGAACGATGTATCATCAAGTTTGCAGATGACACAAAATAGATGGGAAGGCAAGTGATGAAGATGACACAAAGAGTCTTCAGAGGGATATTGACAGGTCAAGTGACTGGGTAAAAATCTTGCAGATGGATATAATGTGGGAAAATGTGAGCTTCTGCACATTGGCAGGAAGAATAGAAGAGCTGAATACTATCTAACTGGAGAAAGATTACAGAAGGCTGAAGCTGGGTTCCAATGCATGAATCACAAAAAGGTAGCCACCAATCTGAGCAGGAGAAAGGGAAGACAAATCAGCTGTTAGTTTTTAAAGGGAATGGAGTATAAAAATAGAGAGCTCTTTCTAAAACTATACAAGTCATTGGCCAGATCACAGCTGGAACACATTAAACCTTTTTGATCGCCTTATTTAAAAAAAGACATAGAGACATTGGAGGCAGAGTAGAGAATGCTGACTTGATGGATCCTAATATGAAGGGATTTTCTTCTGAGGAGAGGTTGAACAGGTTGGCCTGTATGAATTGGGGTTTAGAAGAATGAGATGGAACTTTATTGTTTACCTATGTGGGAGGATTTAGGACCAGAGGGCATAATCTTAGATAATCTCAGATATAAAACAATGATGAAACGGATTCTTGTTCTCTCATACGATAGCCAATTTGTGGAATCCCTTACTGCAGAAGACTGTTGAGGTTACTATTATTAGGTCTTCTCAAGACAGAGATAGCCAGATTTTTAATTAATAAGAGAATCAAAGGTTATTGGGGGCAAAAGGCAGGAAAATGGAGCTGAGGATGAGCCATGGTCTCATTGTTGACTGTGAAAGTAAATTTTATGACAGAAACAGAAATTGCTGGAAAATCTCAGGATCCCTGGCAGAGGAGGTGGAGAGAAATCAGAGTTAATGTTTTGAGTCCAGTGACCCTTCTTCAGAACTGATAGTAGCAAGGAAAATTATAGTTTTTATACATAAAATGAGGTGGGTGGATGTTTGGTGGCGAATAAATTCTGTGAATGCCTGGCAGTACCTTGTGAACCAATAGAATGTCACACCTGCTCAGTGTCAGGAAACCTCAAACAGAAAGGTTAAAAAGGAAGAGTTATTGGATACTAACTACCCATACAACCTCTCAGCAGGAATCCACCTCCTGCAGACATAATTGTGTTTTATCTCTCACGCCTCACTGAAATCAAGTGTCACAGCTCTCACAACCACCTGATGGAGGAGCAGTGTTCTGAAAGCTAGTGATTCCAAATAAACGTGTTGGACTATAACCTGGTATTGTGTGATTTTTAACTCCTGAAGTGATTACAGAAGTTAAAGATTTTAAAATGTACACAAGTCCACAATTTATCTTGAATAAAAACAAAACATGGTGTTTGCTGGGAACCTGAAACAAGAATTAGGTTATCTCTGCTTCTCTCTCCACTGATGCTGCCAGACCTGTTGAGTTTCCACAATTTACCTCTCTTTTAGACTTAGATTGACAGAAAGCGTGGAACAGTTTCAGTACTCACCAAGATTTAATATTTATCACAACTAAATAGATTCTAATTACTGGTTAAGAATTATGGAATGTCAATACATAACTCTATACTGTATTCTAAATTCTAACCCACTGATCAAATTGGCTCCATAAACACATTGAAACAGACACTAACCAAAATAGGTGTTATGGTTAGAGGGGAGTATTGGGAAGACAGTTCAATATTTCCTGTCTGCAGGGTTAGCTGTGCTGATCCTTTTGCTGATCAGAACTGTTTCCTAAACAGGTACTTTCACTTGATTGTCCGAGGCAATGATTTGTTCACTCTTATAAAGACCTCTGACTTATTAATAAAAAAATCTCAGCTTACAGCAACTGATGAGGGAAACAACTGGCTACCTTCAGGCTTGAGGTGCTTTTCACTACAGACCAAAAATAACTCCTTCCTGTCAAGAGTCCCAATGGCTTCTGACCCATACATTCATATCCCCAAGCTTTTCAGCTACCTGGGATCCAATCACTTAGTTATTGACAGACTGAAAGCCTCTGATGATGGTAATTGATTACCATTTCACAGACCAATCATCAACTTGTTGCTGGCCAAAACTCCATTTGTGCACAGACCACTGGCTCCATCTTGTTTGTGATTTCCCCACTGCTTAAGCCAACAACTATGTAAACAGCACTTACAATTATTGTGTTAGGTTATTTGCATTTAAAAAGTACATTAATCTTTCACCAGTGCTTGGTTTTTGAAACAGTCTTTTTCCCATCTCAGACTGCAATCAAAAATGAAAACAGATATGGTTTTTCCATGTCCTTCCACAAAAATGTAATAAAGGATTAGATAGCATAGTCCATTTGCATTAGTGGTCTGATATATTACTATGCGGCTGGTGTGCCTTAAAGGTCACAATTAATCCTTCTGCCCTTTACAAATGTCTCAGAGACTGAACCATATATCGCTATAAAACATCTACTTGTTTTTCAACTCATTTCTTATTCCTAATTTGTGTGTATGTGTGTTGCATTATTATATCTTTTTGTACTCACTAGGTAATAAACTCACTATTTGATAGTGTGAAACAGAGCAGGTCCATCACAGTAACCTCACTGAGCTGAAATGAAAGCTTTTACAGAATGGTGATTTCAAGCAAACTTTTTTTTCATAATCTTTGACACTCTAATGGAAATAAATGAATTTGTTTTAAAAGAAGTACAACATTGAACAGGAAAATATCATTTCCCGTTAATTCAGATGTGGTTATTTATCTGAAAAATGCATTAAATGTGAACCACAAATGTGGGTTTTCACACACAGCATTAGAAGCAGGAATAAGACTGGAACTAAATTTGTTCTCATGAGGTCAAGGGAGTTTTATTTTCTTCTCAGAAAGGGCTTGATGCTGGAAGGTGACATAAGTTGGCTACCCCTAGTTACCTTGCGAATTGAATGATAGGCTACTTCTTTCCAGTATTTGGAGTGATCACAATTCCTCAAGATGTCCCTTTGAAAGGGTTTCTCTGTTCTTCCCTCACTGCCCTTCGTTTTTATTTGCATTTCCAATATTTATCCAATTTTTTAACAAGTTACGACTGAATCTTGTTGCATCAGACTTGCAGCCATGCAAATCCGTCCACAATAATTTATCATGTAAAGTTTTTTTTTACCCACCTCAAGTCTTTATCACAGTTCTCACCCTATAATGATACCTGAAAGTACAGCACCATGAAAGCAAAACACTGCGGATACTGGAGGTCTAAAATAGAAACAGAAAGCACTGCAGAATCTCAACTGTGGAAAGAGAGACAGAATTAAAGTTTTGAGTCTGATATAACTCTTCCAAATCTGAAGCAAGAGTGAATGAAACTAATTTGGGTATCTCCTTTACAGGCAAAAGACTTTCTCCTATGTGTTTCTAAGGTAATAATATGATAAATATCTCTTTGTCGTTACTCTTGCTTTGTTAAGGAAGGCGATGCTGCCTATATAATAGTTAAATTGGCGGTATCTTGATCAAGAAGAGACATTAGGAAGGCTGGCTGTCCTAGCAGAAATGTGGCCTGGATGACCATCCTATTTGTGTTCCTCAAAAAGTCTTAACCATTATAGATGCTGGTACTCAGCTGAGTCAGATCACTAAAGAGGTAATTAATATATAACCAGGAGGCCTGGGAAATATGAAAATAACAGGTCGGACAGCATCTTTGCAAGGTTGAGGAAGACCCAATCATTCACTTATCCTTATTGTTCCAGCACATCTATGAGACTGGTCTCTAACATCAAAGTGGAAGATTGTTCTGGTATTTTCTATCTGTAACAGGATCTAAAAATATTACTAACTGCCTTTTCAATCTCCAGTTATGAGTTAAGTACTTGAAAGGGCCATCAGTATTGCCATTGCGGAACACCTACTTGTGGCTATCCAGCTCGCTGAGACTGGGCATTCTGTGATGAGTAATCCATTGACATTCTGGGCTGAAGGTTAGGTGCATTACTGCGTGTATCCTCTTCAAACCTGCGTCATTTCAAGACCGCAGTGAGGAGCGATGATCACAGTGAGTACATGCAGCTGTGCTGTGATCTTTTCATCCGCATGTGTTGGAATTTTCTATATTACAACAGTGATTACCCTCCAAAATAATTCATTGGTTGTAACCATGGAGATTGTGAAATATGCAGTGTAAATCTAAGTTCTTCCCCGAAATGAGCACATTACTCTGAAAGGAAATTCAAATGGCTTGGAGAGGTTAATTGATATATGATGTCACTTGCACCATACCCAATCCCCTTGCCTGGTGTTTTTCACTGCTTTGCAAGTAGGTTGCACAGTAACATAGCGGAGGAGGGAGAGATGGAAAGTGAAATGTGTGAAGTGGGAGATCAAGAAGATGAAGAGGATGTTGCAGCATCAGAATTAACAGCAACTGAGCATGGTGTGAATGAGTTCGATTTATGGCTCCTGCTTGATCCATTATCGTCAAACTTCACCCAATGTTAAACCCTTGTCTCTAAGTTAGGAAGTTGTGGGTTTAAGCCAAGCTGCAAGGTTTAAGTATATTCACTGGTCTTTTGATTTAACACTGAGGGATCAGTATGAAATCTGAGGTGGTGTACTTCACAATATATGACAAATTGTGGCCTTCTCAAGTGGATGTAAAAGATTCCATAATCCCTCTATTGGAAGAAAAATATCCTGACCAATATTTATCTCTAATCCAACACCAACAAAAATAAATTATTAGCTGTTTACTTAATGCTGTTTGTGGGACTTACCTGTGTGTGAACACACACACTTTGCCTACAATATAGCAGTGACCAAATAGTAATTCTTTGGGATATCCTGAGGATGTGGAAGGTGCTGTGCAAATGGAAATTCTTTTGTTGTTTTTCTGTAATCACAGATATGACTATTATACAAACTGTTGTACAGCTGCAATCGAATTAACCTTTTTAGTTACAAATGTTGGTAACCTTTAACAGTTTCTTTCTAAATGTTAGGAGAAAGTGAGGACTGCAGATGCTGGAGATCAGAGTCGAGAGTGTGGTGATAGAAAAGCACAGCAGGTCAGGCAGTATGAGAGGAGCAGGAGAATTGACATTTTGGGCATAAGCCCTTCATCAGGAATGGTGCATCAGTGAAGGGCTTATGCCCAACATGTCAATTCTCCTGCTCCTAGGATACTGCCTGACCTGCTGTACTTTTCCAACACCACACTCTCGATTCACTTTCTAAATGTTATTCAGGCCATAATCAAACAATCATTGCACAAATAATAGCCTTAAAGTAGCTGAATGATAAAGCATTGTTCTTGATTTTAGTCAGAATTTATTTTGTAATTTGACAAAAGATGTAGATTTACTGTAACCAATATATTACACATTACAATACTTGGGATATGTACAAGTATATTCATTATCATGCCTTCCAACGGAAGTCAAATTGACCCCACTTTTGGTCTATTCTTACATTTCTTCTGAGTGCCACTTGAACACATAGGTTTGCAATTTGGAGAACTTCTTAATTTAGTTTTGATTTTTTTTTGGGAAGATAGCTGCCTATAACTTGCCCCAGAACCCAGGGATGGATCCATTCTAGGATGAAGTGGTTGAATAATTTATAGTTACTTAATGGTTAAATTTCCTGCCATAGCACCTGTAATAGTGAAAGTAAATGGAAACTGCAGATGTACAAAGGAAAGCTAGGACTGTAAGAGCCACACTATCAGCACATTTGCCGGCCTTGGGTAAAATCCAAACAAGTCTGTGTAAATGCAGGAAAACAGAAGCTAATGTAAGACACCTACATGAAGAGACATGGGAATTGGAATATGTAATATTTTGTTTCGTGCTTTGAGGTATCAGTATCAGAGATAGATTTACATTTCAAGGAGATGAAACTAGCTCTTTTATATTCATGAAAAGAAACAAGTGTTGACCTAGTTACTGAAGTCCTGTTAAATTGTTGAGTTATGCAACGACATAATCTCACATAGTCAGCAAGTCACATTCCTGGGCTAGGCCCTGTGTTTGATTGAGTATGTTTTCACTTATCTCCCTTAGTTAGGGTGGACAGCCATACTGGCTGGGTGGGAATGAGATCCAAAGACTCTGAAGGAGGACTCAGGACAGGAGCTGCTGTGTGAGGCGAGAGAACTGTGCTGGAGGGAGGACAAGCCAGAAGTCTGAGCAGAGAGGTCAGACCCCTCAAGAGCCCTGAATGAACTAGGTAGGCTGAAGCAGTGTAGTCAGAAAACTAAAAGCTGGCTAATGTTTGAAGCAAGACATTTGTTGTCAATTCTTGGATGGCAGCCAGGACATTTTGTTAAAATTCATTCACAGGATGAGGGTGTCGCTGGCTAGGTCATTTTTTGTTTCCCATCCCAAATTGCGCAGAGGGCATTTAGAAGTCAGCCACATTGCTGTGGGTCTGGCGTCACATATAGGCCAGGCTAGGTAAGGATGAAAGTTCCCTTCCCCAAAAGACTTTAGTGAACCAGCTGGGTTTTCCTGACAGTTGACAATGGATTCATGGTCATCATTAGACTTTTAATTGCGGATGTTTTATTGAATTCAAATTTCACCACCTGCCATTGCACAATTTGAGCCCAGGTCCCTAGAACATTCCCTAGGCCTCAGGATTAACAGTACAGCAATAATGCCACTAGGCCATCACCTAAAACAACAACAAGAACAAGGGATAAACATAACTGTCCTCTGGGTAATTAGCAATGAGTAATAAATGCTGGCCAAGCTAACAGCACCCATGAGCTATGAATAAAAAAAATCTGGCTCATTGAGCCTACTCCACCATGCAATGTGTTCACGACTAATTCTCGATTTCAAAACCACTCTTCTCCATGCTCCTCGATGCCTTTGATTGTCTAGAAATCAATGCCTTCTCTTTCTGAAGTAGATTTAGTGACTTGCCTTCTACAGCCTTCTGTGGGATGGAATCTCACGAGCTCACCACCCTCTGAATGAAGAAATGTCTCCTCATCTCAGTCTGAAATAGCTTGCTTTGTTTCGCAAGACTGTGACCACTTGTCCCAGACCCCTGGAAAGGGCAAAGATCATTCTTGTATGTAGTCTGACCAGCACTGTCAAGAATTGTAAACATTTCAATTAGTTCTCCTCTGATTCTTCTGCACTCCAGTGAATAGAGGCCCAGATGATACTATCTCTCCTCATATAAAAATGCTGCCATTCCAGGAATTCATCTAATCACTGCATTTCCTCAATGGCAAGTATATAAGTTCTTTGGCAAAATAGGGAGACCAAAACTGTGTGACGTACTCCAGTTTCTCCAAGGCCTTGTTTAGCTGTTGTAAGACATTCTTACTTCTGAACTCAAACCCTCATTTGCCTTTTTAACTGCTTGTTGTAGCTACCTGCTTTCTTTTAGTGACTCGTGTACATCAACATTTTCTAGTCTACCACTTTTAAATAATGCTTTGTCATTCTGATCTCCCTACACAAGTTGGTACTTACACAGGTATTTATGTTATACTGCATCTGCCATGTCTTTTTGCCCACTCTTGCAACTTGTTTAAATTGCCTTGAAACCTAAAGCCATAAGATGTAGGAGCAGAATTAGGAAATTCGCTCCATTGAGTCTGTTCCAACACTCAATGAGATTATGGCTGATTTGACAATCCTCAACTCCCCTGCCCTGCCATTTCTTTGGAATCCATGATTTCCTTACTGATTGAAAATCTTTCTCAACCTTGAACACACCTCGACAGCCTTGTGTGGTGAATAATTCCACAGACTTGCCATGCTCTGACAGAGGAAATTTCCCCTCTGTCTTAAAAATCTATTTACATTCTTCTCATGACTCCCACTCCCACCAAGTTTCGTGTCATCCAGAAAAGCTGGAAATATTACAATTGATTCTTCATCGAAATAGTTGACATAAAGTGTGAATAGCTAGGGCTTTAGCATTGATCCCTGTGGACACTCCTATCACAACCTTCCATTCCAAAATGCTCCATTTGTTCATATTCTGTTTCCTGCCTGCTTACTAATTCTCAGTCTGTATCAGTATACCACCCCCTATCCAATGTGCTTTCATTTGGCACACCAACCTCTCATGCGACCTGATCAAAACATTTTCTGAAGATTCAAATATACCACATCCATTCAATCTCTCCTTTTACTCGACTAGTTACAATCTCAAAAAGCCCAAGTGGGCATGTCAAACGTGATTTCTTCTTCATTAATCAATAATGACTTTGTCTGATTCCTTTGATATTTTCGAAGTGCCCTATTATCAGATACGTAGCAGTGGGACAGGGGCTGATCACACACAGTCAGACAGGAAGAGGAAGAGATTGAGCACAGTCTGAGTGGAGAAAAATGGATCGAATGGAATCTTCCCTGAATCCAGAGGCAGAGCTCTTAAGGTGACGCCATGGTTCAAAAAGTGACACAAGACAAGAGGCGCTGCTCAGGAACCAGCTTTAGGGACTGAGTGAATAGTGTTGGGCAGGAGACAGAGATAAATGTCCTTATTTTTATAGTTTGTAATTTGTTAGAGCGAGAAATCTGATTTTGATGAGTACTGGGTAAAGATGTGTAATTGGTTCCTGGCTTATTGTTTGTACTCAATAAGGATCACAATGGCAGGAGAGTGTGGAACAGGGACACGTCCAGTCTCCATGGTGAGTACATGATATGTAGGAAGTGTGTTCAGCTGCAGCTCCTGATTGACCACAAGGAGTGGTTGGAGTTATGGATGGAATCACTATGGAGTATTCATGATACTGAGGATGTAGCGGAGAGCACTTTTAATGAGTTGGTAATACCATAAGTAAGGGTTGGACAGGCAGAAAAGCATTGGGTGCCCACCAGGAGGACTAGTTAGTGAAGGCAGGCAATGCAAGATGTACCCTCTCAAACAGACATCCCATGTTGGATACTGTTGAGGGTTAATGGCCCCTCAGGGGAAAGCAGCAACAGCCATGTTTGTGGCATCACAAACTTAACTCTATTATACAGCAGGGGAGGAAAGAGACTGGGAGAGATTTAATGACAGGGGGAACTGACAGATGGTTCTGTGGCAGAAAATGTTGCCTCCCTGATGCGAAAGTGAGGGACGTCTCAGTGTGGCTGCAGGGCATTTTGATTGGAGTGAATCGCCAACAGTCGTGGTGCATCTCAATCCCAATAACATTGGTAAACATAGAAATGAGGTCTTGTAACAGGAATTTAGAGAGGTAGTAAATTAAAAAGGAAGACATTAAAAGTTGTAATCTCCAGATTAGTTCATTTGCCACGTGCTACTCTGAATAGGAATGGGAAAGTACAGGTCAGATGAAAGCGTAGCTAAAGGGATGGTGTCAGAGGGGGGACTTTAGAGTTTCAGATAATCGGGACAGCTTCTGGGATCTGTACAAGTTGCACAGGATTGTACCTGAATCAGAACGAATCTAGTGTCCTTGCTGGAAGGTTTGCTCATGCTGTTAGGGTGATTTTAAACTAATTTGTCAGGGGAATGGGGTACAGTGTAGCTGTAAACTCAGGAGCAAGGACCAGTCAAATGTAGAAAGAATGCTAGGGCAGTCCAGCAGGCAGAGAAGACATGGGCTGGATAAGGCACATGGGGCAGTTAGAAAGCTACATTGAATCCATTTTAATACAAGGAGTTTGACTGATAAGGCAGATGACCCTACAGCATTGATCAGTTTGTGGGAATATGCTATTGCTGCAATCACTGAGACATGGCCAGGTAATTACAGAGCAGTTAGTCTGGCATCAGTGGTAGGGAAATTACTGGAGAAAAATTCTGAGGGACAGAATTAATCAGCACTTGGAAATGCCAAGATTGATCATGGATAGTCAGCACGGCTTTGTTACAGGGAGATCCTGGGTGACTATTCTAATTAGATTTTTTGAAAAGGTCAGAAGTCATACGACGCCAGGTTATATTCCCACATGTTTATTTGAACTCACACAAGCTTTCCGATCACAGGCCCTTCGTCGGGTGCAGTGGGTTTTTTGAAAAGATGACTAAATAATTGATGACGATAGCGCAGTTGGGAGAGGCAGTGGCCTCATGATATTATCGCTGGACTGTTAATTTAGAGATCCAGGTAGTGTTCTGGGGACCCAGGTTAGAATCCCACCATGGCAGATGGTGGACATTGAATTCAATAAAAATCTGGAATGAAGTGTCTAATGGTGACCATGAATCCATTGCCGATTGTTGGAAAAACCTATCTGATTCACTAATGTCCTTCAGGGAGGGAAACTGCCATCCTTACCAGGTCTGGCCTAATGTAACTCCAGACCCACAGCAATGTGGTTGATTCTTAATTGCCCTCTGGGCAATAAATGCCAGTGATGCCTTCATCCAATGAGTGAATCTTTATGAATGATGTGGTTTGTATGGACTTTAGTAAGGTCTTTCTTATGGAAGCCTGGTTCAAAAGGTAAGAGCCCATGGTATCCTAGGTAAGCTGGCAAACTGGATCTAAAATTCAGCTGACAAATATTTGGCAAAGGGTGATGGTGGAGAGATTGGTTTGTCATTGGAAGCCAGTGTACCACTGGGATTGGTGTTGGGACCCCTTGTACATTAACAACTTGGATATGAATGTAGAAGGTACAGTTAGTCAGTTTGCACATGACACAAAAGTTAGTAGTGTTGTTGATCATGAGGAGGATGGTCTCAGGCTGCAGTCTGGTCTTGATCAGCTTGCAAATTGAACAGAGAAATGACAGATCAAATTTAATCCCAGTAAGAGCAAGTGATGCATTTTGGAATTTCTAATAAGGGAAAAATATACACAATGGATGGCAAGTGAGGGACAAAAAGACCTTTGTGTACAAGTCCATAGATCCCTGAAGGTGTCAGCACAAGTAGACAGGATGGTGAAAAAAGCATACAGGATCTTGTCTTCATTAATCAGGCATAGAAGAAAGGAAGAAGAAAGTTTTGTTACAACTTTATAAAACATTGATTAGGCCTCAGAAGGAATACTGTGCACAGTTCTGATTGCTACACTATAGGAAGAATGTGATTGCACTGGAGGGCTACAAAGGAGATTCACCAGGATGTTGCCTGGGATGAAAAGTCTTGGTTATGAGGAAAGACTGGATAGGTCTGTTTACCTTGGAGCAGAGGCAGCTGAGGGGGAATCTGAGGTGTACAAAATTATGAGAGGCATGAACAGAGTAGAGTGTGAGGATCTTTTTCCCATGGCAGGTGTGTCTAACACCAGTGGGCATAGGTTTAAAGTGAGGAGCAAATGGTTTAGAGGGCATCTGAGAAAAAACATTTTCACCAAGACATTGTTAAAAATATGGAATGTGCTACCTGAGAGGGTGTGGAGGCAGATACTTTTGCAACATTTAAGAAGCAACTTGATGAGCAGTTAAAATGCCAAGGCATTGTAGGCTATGAACAAGTGCAGGTAAATGGGATTGGTGTAGTTTGATGTTTGTTGGTTGGCACGGTGCAGACTTCAAAATGTTTACCTCATAGACATTGACCACTAGTACAAGTCACAAAAGAATTCAGTTAGTGTGAAAGATCAGCAGCACAAACTGGGACTGGGAATTTCCTGAAACATTTAAACTGTTAAAATCTGTAAACTGATGACGACACAAGATTGATGAAGGTTTTTCTAACAAAATATGATTTCAGAAAATCAGGAACATTGAGCTATTGTTTATATTGAGTTATTAACTTTGGTTGATCTTGTTTTAATGTATTTCTTTTAAAGTTAACGTGTGAGGAAATTTGGCTATGCAGTTTAGGAATTGGATGTCTGAAATGAATTCACACCAGAGATTGCAATCATCGTTTGTTTGTTTTAAAGCTATTTTCTTAATAACCTTCAGAGCCTCCTCCACCATCTCTGACAAATTAACATTGCGTCAGCCATGAAATATTTTCTCAAAAAATTTGTTTTCAGCAAATTTGCATGCAAATGTCTTAACAGGTTAGTACCAAGTAGAAATGCAATAGAAGTTTGATGGTTGGCTCCATTGACCCAATCTCAGCAAATGCTAGTAAAATGTCTTCAAATTCTCAAAAAATTAGAATCTTAGAGGAGCAAATAAAATAATTGGAAAATTGCTGAAAATAGATACAAAGCAGTTTGAAAATAACTGACAGGTTTGTATTATCAGATGGTCCATTGTTTTAGTCCTGCTTTTCTTGATTCATAGCACTTTGTGAAATTTTCGAACAAAAACTGTTTCTCCAAAGTTATGGTCAGTTTTCAAACCAACAGCCTTATGCAAAAAAGGCAATGATTTGGTTTTGAAAGAAAATACCAACATGACCAGAAAGGCTCAGTTCTTCATCTGATAAACGATCTCCTTGAAATTCACTTTTCTTTTAACGGGGGAAGAAGCTATATCATAAATAAATAGGTTAAATTATGTATCTGTAGGTTTTGCCCACTCTGGGGACTTCCACACATAATCCAGATGGATGCTTCACTGCAATACTGAAGGAAAGTTGTTCTGATTAAGTACTTTCTTTTGAGTCAGCTTTAAAGATCCCATGGGACAATTCAAAGATGAGTTAAAATCTATGAGACAACGTTTATCCTTCACCCAACTTAACGCAAATGAACCCTTTACCCTGTTGCTGTTTATGGCTCCCAGGGCTGAATAAAGAATTCTTTTAACCTTGAAGTACCAAGAAAATGCCCTTCATATGCTTCACTCAATCGGCAAAAGTAATTAAAAAGGCTAATTCAGAAAGGATTGAACATTAAAGTAAGGATGTTTTGCATCAGTTACACAGGGCATTGTTGAGACCACACCTCCAGGATTGGGTGCAGTTTTGGACTCCTTGTTTATGGAAGGATGTATATGCATCAGAAGCAGTTCAAAGGAGGTTTACCAAATTGGCACTTGGAATGAGTGAGATGTCTTAAGAGGACAGGTTAGGCAAGCTGGGATTGTTTTCCCTGGAGTTTAGAAGAGTGAGGAGTGATTTGATTGAAGTTTATAATGTCCTGAAAGGTCTTGACAAGCTGGATATAGGAGAGATGTTTCTACTTGTGGTTGAGTCTGAAACTAGAAGACACTGTTTTCAAATTAGTGGTCATCCTTTTAGGAGAGAGATAAGAGGAATTTTTTCGAGAGCTGTCCACGAGTGGAATTCTCTGTCACAGAAGAAACAGAGTCATTAAATGCACTTAAGACAGGGTTAGATGGATTCTTATTAGGTAACAGAATTAAGGATTATTGGGAATAGATGGGAATATGTAATTCAGAACCCAAACAGATCAACCATGATCTTATTGAATGTTAATGCAAGCTTAAATGGCCAGTTGGTTGCTTCTACTCCTAATTCATATGTTTATATGTTTGTTCATGATCTATTAAAAAAAACAATTGGCCACAAAAATACAAAACAAATAAATTTAATGTTTATCCACAGTTTTAAGAACAAAATAAATCATATTAGAATAGATTATATTTAAAAGTTTAAATGTATGATTGGTGATTTTGTTGAAATACATTAGATCTTGAGGAGAATTGACAGGGTGGATGCTGAGAAGATGTTTACTTATGGGAGAGACTAAAGCATTCGGGGACAGGGTATATAAAAAAAGTGGTCTCCCATTCAAAACAGAGGTGAGGAGAATTTGTTTACTAAAGTTTGTTGGCCTGTGGAATTATGTTTCTCATATAGCCCTCTGGTGTTATTGCTTTGTTAGGGTTTCTGGGATGGTCCTCATAGGCCCACGTATTAATCTGACCCTTACTGGAGCCTTACTGTAAATAAACTGGCTGCTGCATTTGTTTGTAGGAAATGAGTGACTATTCTTTAAAAGTGATTCGTTGTGTCTTGAAGTCTTTTGGAATATCTTGATCACAAACTGTGCTGTCTAAATGGAAGTTCTTTCATGCAAATTGTGAAACAAAAAATGGATAGGGAACTAATTACTCTCTTCCTACTTAGTAGCTAAGTACTTATCCCTGAGTGTGTTGAGCAGTTCTACAGCTGTGATAAGGAACTTCTTTTTGTGTAAGGAACTGCAGACTGGCTCAGTTTGTTGGAGAACACCATATCATACAAATGCTTATAAAAGCAGGAGTAGGCCATTCTGCTCTTTAAGACTGCTCTTTCAATTAGTAAGCTTACGGCTGATTTTATTTTATTCTCAACTCTACTATCCTGAGTAGCCCCCAAACCCTTTGACTTTTTTTTATCAAACAAGAATAAGTCTCATTCAGCTTTACCATAATCAATGTCTCTGCCTCTACTATTCTCTGGGAAACATAATTCCACAGACCAACAAACTTTAGTAAACAAATTCTCCTCACCTCTGTTTTGAATGGGAGACCATTTTTTTTATACCCTGTCCCCGAATGATTTAGTCTCTCCCATAAGTAAACATCCTCTCAGCATCCACCCTGTCAATTCTCCTCAAGATCTAATGCTTTTCAACAAAATCATCAATCATACTTTTAAACTCCAACGGTTGCATGGTCAACCTTTCCAACAGTTCTTCCTAGGCACCAGTCATGAGAACCTTCTCTGAAGTGCTTCTAGTAGCACTGTACCATCCTGCTGTACCAGAGCACAATTCAGACAACATTGTAATTGGACAGCAATGTAACCTAGGAGATAGTGAGGACGATAGGTGCTGGAGAGTCAGAGTTGATAAACTATGGCACTAGAGAAAGCGCAGCAGGTCAAGTAGTATCTAAGGAGCAGGAGAGTCAACATTTTGGGCAGGACACTTCATCAGGACTTGGGAGGGGGAAGGGGGCTAAGAGATAAATGGGAGGGATGGGGCTAGGGGAAAGGTAGGTGGGATGGTGATAGGTACTTGCAGGTAGGAGGTGATTGTGATAAGTCAGTGGGAAGGGTGGAGCAGATGGGAAGGAAAATGGACACATAGGTAAGGCCAAAAGAGTGGTGCCAAGTTGGAGGATTGGATCTAGGATGAGGTGGGGGGGAAGGGGAGATTTGGAAACTGGTGAATTCAATGTTGAGGCCATGTGGTTGTAGGGTCCCAAGGCGGAAGATGAGATGTTTTTCCTCCAGTTTGCAGGTGGCCTTGTGAAGGCAGTGGAGGAGGTCCAGGATGGACATGTCATTGGGGAGGTGGGAGGGGGACATAAAATGGATGGTCACTATAAATGGGGTTACTTGATGGGTATGGACCTGCGATGTTTCCTGAACCATTCCACGAGTTTGAGCTCAGTCTCCCCGGTGTAGAGGAGATCAAATCACAAGCAACGGATGCAGTAAATGAGGTTTGAGGATATGCAGGCAAAACTCTGCAGGATTTGGAATGATCCTTTGGGGCCTTGGATGAAGGTGAGGGGGGAGGTATGGACCCAGGTTTTGCACCTTTTGCAGGGGAGGTGCTGAAGAGGGGAGAGTGTATACCTAACGAGGGAGTTATGGAGGGAATGGTCCCTACGGAACGCAGATAGAGGTGGGGTAGGGAAATATATTTTTGGTGGTGGAGCCAGACTGCAGGTGATGAAAATGGTAATGGATGATGCATTGGGTTTGGAGATTAGTGAAGTGGAATGTGAAGACCAGGGGGATTCTACCCTTGTTGTGGTTGGAGCAGTGGGTTTCAAGGACAGAGGCACGGGAAGTAGAGGAGATGTAATTGAAAGTATTGTTGATCACGAGGGAGGGGAAATTACGGTCTTTGGAGAAGGAAGGTATCTGGGATATCCTGGAGTGGAATCAGTCATCCTGGGAGGAGATACAGAGAAGGCAGAGGATTTGGAAATAAGGGATCATGCTCTTATAGGAAGAGGGCTGGAAGGAGGTGCAGACAAGGAAGCTGTGGGAGACGGTGGGTTTGAAATAGATGTCAGTGTTGAGTCGGTTGTTGGAAACAGAGAGATCCAGGAAAGGAAGGGAGATATCGGGGATGGTCCAGGTAAATTTGAGGTCAGGGTGGAAGATGTTGGTGTACTGGATGTACTGTCTAAGCTCCTCTGGGAGCATGAGGCAGCACCAGTACAGTCATTGATGTAGCAGAAGAAAAGATGGGGAAAGGTGCTGGTGTAGCTCAGGTGATCAACCACACTATGCAAGATCACTGGAGTTATCTGGAAAAAGAATTTGGAGTACTGTCAGTCAGATTCACATACGCCTGCACAACACTATGCAAGGACTTTGTGGATTTGCCCACAAACCACCAGTTCGGAACCTACCCTACAAAGAGAAATACCGATCTTCCTTCAACACTTTGCTGATTCTTAACCACCTTTGATACAGAACTTCCTTTTTACATGGAATGCGCATTCATTTCTTGTTAATGTGTGACTAAATTAACTTTACCAAAACCATATGATCACCACACAATGACAGGTCAAGTAATTCTGAGTAGACTTTTAATAAGACAGGAAAACAATAAAACAGGAAGTGGAGATTTTCCCAATTGCCATAGTCTCCAAGCTGGTCAAAACAGAGTCTACGGTAAACATTACCTTGGCTTGTGTTGACTGCAAGGTAAATGTGTGGAGATGTGTGTAAGGAACAACTGCCTGGAGGATCACAAAGGACAAATAGATGCTGTACAGCATTTGGTGGCTGATGCTAAATTTAATTTCCTCTTGTAGAATTGAGCATCTGAACAGGAGTAAACTGAGGATTTTAAACACGACTTGAAGCTTTCAAGGTTCACACACTGATTGAGATTGCATTTGAAGAGGCTTTTCCAGAAACTTTGTGAAATCTTGAAAAAGTAGTCCCAAAAGAGTTTACCACCTTTAGATCTTAAAGTGAAACAGATCTAGTGCTGTTTCAAACCAAATCCAAGCCATTCAGTGAAACAGAAAGTTAGGACACCTTCCTAATGGATAGAATTCATGGACTAGTAAACCTCTTCCTCCCTCCCCAAATGTTACATGTGTGACCATTGCAGAATAGGTACTTTTGAATCAACCTTGCAGACTATGGTAATTGGGAAAATCACCACTTCCTGATTTATTGTTTTCCTGCCTTATTAAAAGTCTACTCAGGATTACTTGATATGTCATTGTGTGGTGATCATATGGTTTTGGTAAAGTTAATTTAGTCACACATTAACATCCTTGAACCTAGGCCTCCTGGCTCCTAGGGACACTGCTATTGTACCAAAGGGAGCCCTCCTTACTTATAAAGGCGGACAAATAATTAATACCTACCACCTCTTTCTGCTTAACCTTAAATAAAGACGTTAGCAAAATTGACATAATTAACCAAGCATTAACTTGCTGTGCTGCTGTTTTCCTTCCTCTGAGCCAGGAGGGGCCTTGTTTCAAGTCCTATTTCCTCCAGAGTTGTATAACAACATGTATAAGTGGCTTGACTAGAAAATAGGTAGAAGCATTACTGGCTAAACAATTTGTTTTAGGAAAATTATACTTTAAAATGTTAGAATGGAACTTTTATTCACAAACTTTAAAAATCTTTTGTAAAGAAAACACTGTTGTTTAAGTCGATGTTCAATTTTCCAAGAATGGATCCAAAGTGATCCTTAGCTGCTGAGAATTTCCTTCTATACTTTTCCATTCCTCCTCCTTTTTGGAGAGGATTGCTGAACCATAAGCCAATCAGAGAGTGTGAGGCCTTTGGCTTAGCCTTCCCCAGGAATTAAGGTCTTGCCCAGGCAGCTCCTGCCTAGTGAGGTCTGCAGCTCCTGGTGCTGAGCCGTGTGATGGAGACGACTGCATCTCCTGCTAGAATCACCTCCTGCTAAGGTTCCAGGGCTGTGGAGAATCTGGGCCATATGTATGTAATATGAAGAGGATGGTTAAGGGCGGATGGTGGTGGTGGGGCAATTGCTCGGAAAGGGAAGCAACAGGGAGGTCAGAAGCAAACGGGGGTCAGGCAGCTCACAATGAACTCCTCCTTTTCCTGATGTTCAGTTCCTGGATGAGGCACTGACTGTATTAGATTGCACTCTTCCCCCATGAGATAATTGTTGACCCACGCAGTTTGACCTGTTGTGCAGACAACATGCTAACAGACCTCCTGGTGGCTGAGCTAAGCCCAGCGTAGAGGAATGAGGACCTTGATGATCCTTAATTAGCCATTTAGGGGCCTTGATTGGCAGCAGGGTTGAGAGGTTAAGCATGTACCTTCCTGCTCACAACATAATTCTAGGGGTGGCATGGTGATTCAGTGGTTAGCACTGCTGCCTCACAGCGCCAGGGAGCTAGGTTTGATTCCAACCTCAGGCGACTGTTCGTGTGGAGTTTGCACATTCTCCCCATGTCTGCATGGGTTTCCTTCAGTTTCGTCCCAGAGTCCAAACCTGTGCAGGTTAGTTAATTGGCCATGCTAAATTGCCTGTAGTGTTAGGTGTAGGGGAATGGGTCTGGGTGGGTTGCTCTCCAGTGGGTCGGTGTGGACTTTTTGGGCCGAAGGGCCTGTTTCCACACTGTAGGGGATCTAAATCTAAAGGTGTCATCTTCCACTCTGTACGGTTGCTGCCGACTGTGCTCTACTGTGAATCTTTATTTTCATGTCAAGCCCCTAAGTTACTCAAGGTGCTGGTTTATGAGCTAGTGCCTGCGACAGTGGTAGCCATTTTATTCTACTTTTCCTCCTGAATATGAAGTTGTTGCTACTTTCTCCTTCTGGTCACCTCAGGTTTGCATGTCTAGATTCCCAAAGACTCATTTCTCTGATTTACCTTGAATAACTTCTCTTAAACAGTTTAGTCCACTCTGGTTAAAAAAAAATCCTCTTTAATAGAGATTGTTTTGCTTCCGAAAGGTACTCCTGAAAGAATATCTTCTCTGCCCAACCTCCATAAAAACTAGCTATAACTTGACACTCAATTACTTGACTACTTAGCATGTCCTTTAAATAACTACCATTTTCTTATTAACTGGGATTGCATGTAGGCCTCTCAGAACTGAGGTGCTTGCAAGCAATTTCAATTACACCCTTACCAGATTGTCTTTTACTTGGATTTAAAGGAATCTTTCAAAAAAAAAGCAGGGTTTATCCCAAAGTGTAAGGTTGACATTTAATATCTCTCTCCCTTGAAAGAAAAATACCTTACCATCATAAGGAATTTTTCAAACTCCTTTCACAATACAACAGATTTTAACATTGTAAATATTTTAACAACTAACTTATTATGCACTGCATGAGACAATATGATTTTCTGTGCAGTTATTGAGTTTTGTGTTTCTCTGAGATTGATGATCTACAACAGGTTTGGAAAGAACAAAACAAATGTCCCTGCAAAATTATAGTCCCATAAATATGAAATTCTATAGTAATGGCATTATGAAATTCTCATCAATCTTTATACCAATGCAAAACTGCTTCATTGTTGTCACTGGGTATATTTTTTTAATTGCATATCTCAGAGAAAATATATGTACTGAGGCCAGATTGAAGCACATTTTTTTTTAATGAAAGAAAAAGGTTACATTTATATAGTACCTTTTTCAACCTCACAAGTATCCCAAAGCATTTTGTCGCCAATTAAGAACTTTTACAGTGCAGCTACTGTTACAATGTACAGGACCTACTAATAGCAATGGTATGCATACCAGTACAACTAAATCTTATGGGGGACTATGGATTACTATGCCTCAACATTAGGAGATCTTACCTGTTTATTTGGATAAACATGGGTACATCTGATAGGGCAGATGAAAGCCTCAGTTTACAATGAGATGAGAAAGATTTCCTTCAGTAATGCAGTGTTGACCTGGCTTTTGTGCTGAGGTCCAGGAGTGGGTTTTCATTAACAACTTGCTGACTCAGCAAGAACTCTACCCGATCTGACAGCTATAGTGCTTACTATATAGGGTAATGTATACCAAACCAGTGAACCACACACAGTGGGTTGGATTCAACCACATATTAGGAAATGGTTACTAGAGTTTTACTGATGATCACTAACAGGAATCAGAATGTTCACCATGATGAGACATAACTGAATTTATTGCACAAATACCAGGCTTATTGATCAGGTTCCTAAAATGCAAGGGGAAGGCTAAAGACGGGAAAATTTTGTTGCAGAATATTTTTGGATATTTACATTGAACTGCACCTCTCCCTCAGTTGAAACTGCCATGCCATAAATTATAGTCAGTCTCCTTGTTAGTCTGGCAGCATAATCCAGCCTAATATTTTCTTCAGTACAATGAATTCCTTTCCTTGCATTTGCACTAAGTTTACACATTTTCTGAAAGACAAGCAATTGCCGTTTCGAGAGTGCCTGATGATTTGCAATGTGAAAACCTCTTCTTTATCTTACCTTCAGATAACTTCCATTATCATAAACAATGGCCCAGAAAGTCTGATACCAGGCAGTCAACTAGTCAACAGTTGCTTGTTAGGATCATGTGGAATTCCCAAAGCAGTGGACTTTGAGGGAATTGCCTGAGAAATTGAAAATTATTCTTGGCAATTCCCTTGTGTCTGGAACCCCCCCCCCCCCCCCCCCACAATAAAGTGGCTTAAAGTCACAGAATTCTAAGTGTTCAAATTCACTCAAGCCCAGAAAAAGTTAAGGGATTAAAAATCTGCTTTAAATCTTGGGTAACTATTAAATTGAACCAGAAATCACAACTGTTTCCCTCAATCTGGCTCTCCAAGACCTCCCATCCAACCTGTCACTGACATCCCGCTCCACCCCGCCCCCCCACCGCTCCCCTCTGCACCACCCCTCCCCCCCACCGCTCCCCTCTGCACCACCCCTCCCCCACACCTGATCCGATATCCACATGTTAAAGCTCAACAATACTGACCTCCCCATAAACCTCAACCAACACCTGCCTCTTTCCTTTGGGCCTGACCATACATCATCCTGTCCTCATACATACCCCAGTAAAGAAACCTCTCAACCCAATACCCCCTCCATTAACATTAGATAGCCATTGCGACCCCCCACCCCCAACCCAACTTCTCTGTTCCCAGCCCAACACCCTTTCCAGGCAAAGGCCTGACCTAACCTGAACCAATACCCTCCCTCATCTCATACAAACATCAACCCCACCTTCACCTGAACCGACTTTGACATAATCCTCCACCCCACTTCAAACTTGATCTGACACCATCCACATCTGAGTCCAATTGGATCTGACCTCAGCATGGCTCCCAATCCTACCTGGCACTCAGCCCTCAAGTTAGGCTAATCACTCTCATCAGTTACCTGGCCTAGAACCCGACCCAACTAGCACCCTGCACCCCCCACACACACATTACACCCTCATTGACCTACCACCCTAACCCTTTCACCCAGATGGCACCCTGTCAGCCTTCCCACATCACCCAGTTGACACCTTTTCCATAACTCCCACATGGCACCTTGGCACCCTACTTACCTACCACCCTGTGCCTCAACCACCACCCCAGCCCTCGCATACCTTTCAAACTTGCCATTTCACAATAGCTTTTAAAGTCTCTGCTGGATATTTAAATGACAGAGTATGGCTCAGGGCTGTTAATTGTTTCAACAATAATCCTCTCCTTAGGCGGATTTGAGGTTTTCTGGCCAGGTTTGTAACAGGATGCCCCTGTTGAATATCACCAGTGCAGAAGTCATTGAAAAGTAAGGTGGGTTGGCATTTTTTAATCCCACTAGAATTAGAATTAATTTCCAACCCTAATCAGAACGGGAAGGACAACATGTTGTGCCCCACCCAGAGCTGAGGCTTGCTAAAAGCAAACTAAGCATTATGTATCATCTCAGGAAGAGTGCCTCAACATCCTGTGCTGGCGCAGAATAATTTTCAGATTTTCGGCACCTAGAATGCAAAAAAAAGGTCAATGTATAGTTAATGTTGTGAAGCAGGAACAGAAAGATGGATGGTTTCAGAAAGCATCTGTGGGTTTCGTGCAGAAAATGTGAGATAGGACTGAGAAAGGAAAAAGAGGTTAAGGTGTGAAGAGAACATGCATAGCATTTCCTCTAACTGTGCCACTCACCACAGCCATAATTGACTCTGCTTCTGACAGCCAGTACTGTCTCATCCTGAGAGTGTGGGCTAATGCAGCCTCCTCTGCTTCCTGTGTTTTACCTTACGCTGTGTGCAACCTTTTCCTGCAAGACCGAAGGGAGTATTTGACTGGTAACCTTATAAAATGTTTTGACATTGTGCCTAGAATCATAAATATAGATGTGAGGTGTAGGGAGTAAAGGCTGAAAAGGTAATGAAAGAAGATGCTACGTGTGAGCAGGAGTTAGATTGAAGTGAGATGCAGTGATTGCAATAGAATGATACAAAGCAAAGGGAGCAGAGTTGATGGGATTCATGAGGCTGTAGGTGGTAGCCATGTGAGAGAAAAATATTTCAAAGTGCCTTACCTTGGCAAATCTGGTAATATCATTCCATATTTTCCAACACTGTAAACATGTCCAGGGAACCAAATCAGCTTTGATCGTTTGGGTGACCTCTTTCCAATGGCATTGAAGGTGTTCATCAGAGATTTTTCTGTCCTCTGGGAGAAACATCATTTTCCTTCTCCCATTCTTCAACCTCTAATGTGTCTTTGATAACAGTTGGAGGTTAGTTCTACGGGTCTTCCTGGAGACAGTGAGGTCTGCAGATATTGGAAATCAGAGTTGAGAGTGTGTTGCTGGGAAAGCACAGGCAGCATCCGAGGAGCAGGAAAATCATCAGGAATGTCTTCCAGCCATTTTTGTTGTCTTTGCTGCTATCTGCAGCTGCTGTGCAGTAGTTGCGCATGGCCAACAAATAGCATAGGTCGGAAAGCAATCTACTATGGACACTGGAAATTGAAACTAAAAAGAAAATGTTGAAAAAGCTCAAAAGGACAGACAGCAGCTGTTGGAGAAACGAAAGCTAATGGGTTATATTAATAGCCTTAGTTACGGTGATCCTATTTGGAGTCTGCTGTATGGTTTCCGAATGGTCGTTACAGATGTCATGCTTGTGCTGATTCCAAAACCTCATTCTTTTCATAATAGGATTACTCTGTGATTCTAGTTTGTGGTATTGTTCTGATTTGGCATCAATTTCATTGTATTGTCATGCTGTTGACAATTACTTGATACAATCTTGGTTCTGGGCACTTCTGCTGCATTCCATATGCCATTAATTAGATCTTGTACATAAACATTTTGCCTAAAGTTCAGGATAGGAAATTCATTATCCCCGTATGAGACGTGGGCATCTGTCACCTGCCCTATTTCAATTAAAGCATTTCATGCATCCCATAAAGTATCTGAGGGGATCAATGAGAGGCTTTCTACAGAGGGTTTTCCAGATCTCTCCACTGATTTGTAATTCCAGTTTGGTTCCCCCACAAGATGAAATTTGCTGGTTTGGCGTGGGAAGATATAATTGGCTGAAACTGTGCCATGTGGTTTGTCAGCTGATGAACCACATTGCAGAGTTTGGGTATCTTCTCTCAGTCAAAGCACAGGATTTCCAGTGGTGCTCCTTGTGGTCCTCCTCATTGTCTTGACAATACCAAGGATGGTTACCAAGGATAGGTCCTTGAAGACCAGTCAGCTTGCAATCAACTAACCTGTCATATTCACAACAGAAACTGTGTTGTGACCCAGGTGAGCTGCTGTATGCACACTTAAGTGCAATGGATCTGAGGTCTAGAATTTCTACATTATTGGATATGATAAGTTTGATTGTGGCAGGTTGAATTATCACTTGCCAAGTCTGTGGGTGCCTACAGGTCAGTGAGAGAAGTGGAAAAATATTTGACCTTGGGTAGAATCCAGTTTTACACACAATGGGTGCTGTCTGTAATGCTGTGTGTGTATATAATCTGGTTGGGTAACACCATGCCAATACAGATTTTGTGCTGATGATCTAGTTAGCCTCATTAACTGAGCATATGGCCTGGTTAGCATTTTCATGGATCTTATTTTGATGATGCCTGTTAGGCACTGTAGCTCGTTTGGAATTTTGTGCCTATGTGGTGTCTAGTTGTAACTTCTTGTGTCTGAACCACTTGTTTCAGAAGTTGCTTTCTGCATTGGTCCTGCCAGTGCCCAATGGAGCCAAATTCCTTGCATACTTCATTGAAAATGAGCTTTACTGGGTGCACATATGAGGCCACGTCAATTATGTTGCTTACTTGACTTATATGTATTGGTTTTCATGCCAAAAGTGGATGAAATATGCATAGTCTTTCCACACTGGATACCTTGTAATATGGTTTTGTACTTATATGTTTTGCAGTAGTGCTTCCATGTTGTAATTTTGTGCTGGTCCAAAGAGTTTTTTTTTAAACATGTCTATTGGAGCAGATGTTAGCACAAACTCAATTATTCTGTCAGCTCGCTCTAATGTCATAAAATTACAACCAAGACCTTTGTCTCTGTATCCTTTTGCAAATTTATGAATAGTTCGCATTGATTATATTCTAAAAGATAAAATTTCAGATATTACTTTCTGAATTTGAGCTTTGTGTATTATTTAAAGTTCCAGTGTTCACTGCATTTTATCAGGATTTTTTGGTTGTCACCCAGCACACCGGACGTCTGCGGATGCTTCTACTGCTGATAACAATTTTATACTTCATGGCTTGTTTACTTCACCCAGTAAAATTGAAGTCCAGAAAATAGACTTCTGCATTACGAAGTATACTCAGGCATGAGTATCTGCCTTCCACAAATCTAAGCAGATTAAGACAATCTGCAACAGGAACAAATGTTTGGGTTTTTCAAAGCCTTTCAGAATTTAGTCTGGCTCTGTGGGTTGCAGTTCCTTGAGTGGTCACATCCTTCACTGGTCATATGTTGTCACTTGCCAGCAAGTGTACAGTTGAGCTGTTTCTGCCTTCCTGTATTTACTTTCAGCTTTGCTCACAAAGAAATGTTTTGGCATGAAAATGGACTTTGGATTTTAAAGGAAAAATTAATTAATGTATCAGGGACATTTTCCAGCTTTTCTTGGGCTAAGAGGAACCGTTGGGTTCCATTGCTGGATAAACTTTTTGTCATTAAATTGCACTTTGAACTTCTGAAGAGATAATCTGAAGCAGTAATTAATTCTCATTTTGTGGAGTTTTAGTTAATGGTAGACCACATGGAATCAGTTATTCAATGTTTATTGCAGCACAAGCTGCACAGCAGAAAAATTGAAACCAATTAAGCTCTCCCAAGTTTGAAAAATCTTACAAGGATCCAATATCTGCTGTCTGGATGGTGGCATGAAATCCCAGAAAAAATGGACAATGTGTAAAATTATCATAGTCCTGTGCAATCACTTACACTTACACTAACGACACTTGAGCTTCCATATCAGTTCCTCTGCTACATAAGGAAAGGTTAATGTTGTGGATTTGATTTATTATTGTCACATCTACTGAGGTGGAGTTAAAACTATTGTATTGTGTGCTAATCAGCCAAATTATAATTTACCTAAGCACATTGTAATGATAGAACATAATGCATTATAGAATGTGACAGCCATAGAGAAGGTGAAGAGAAAGATCAACAAGAGAAAAATCTGTTTATAAGTCTGATAACAGCAGGGAAGGAGCTGTGCTTAAATCTGTTGGAACATGTTTTCAAACTTTTGTATCATCTGCCTAATGGAAAATGATGGAAGAGGGTATAACCAGGGTGAGAAAGGTCTTTGAGTATTTTGGCTGCTCTCCTGAGGCAGTGTAGATGGAGTCAATGGAAGGAAAGCTTTGTGATGGACTGGAGTTGGTGGTGTAGTAGTAATTCACAGAACTGGAAAAGTCCAGGCTGGTGCTCTGTCAGCTAGTGGAATTTAAATTCAGTTGTGTGAAATATGGAATTGAGAGATACTCTTTGTAATGGTGACCATGAAACTATCATTGATTATTGTAAAAAGACCTCTGGTTATGAATGCCTTTGGAGAAGGAAGTCAATCATCCTTGTCTGGTCTGGCCTAAACAAGATCCAGATACACAGGAATGTATCTGACTCTTCACTTATCTTTGCAGCTACCCAGTCACTCACTTCAAGGGCAATCACAAGTCTGTCCTTGTCATTGATGCCCACATCCCATGAAAGAATAAATAAATAAACTTCTTATTAAAAACTTCAAATACCATGCTACACTCTCTTTATGTAATTACATCTATTACATGACACAGATTAGAAAGACAGTAACGGCGGCACGGTGGCACAGTGGTTAGCTGCTTCAGTGGGTCAATGTGGACTTGTTGGGCCGAAGGGCCTGTTTCTACACTGTAGGTAATCTAATTAAAAGTTCAGACTGTCTTGTGTTGCACAGGTTGACTGGAAGACTGAGTAGGCATATCTGCCTTATGAGGCTGCTGATTATGCTAAGCCCAGAGTCATGGCATTGCTAAATCACTTCTTGTCCATCGGAAAGATGTTGTGAAACTTGAAAGGGTTTAGAAAAGATTTACAAGGATGTTGCCAGGGTTGGAGGATTTGAGCTATTGGGAGAGGCTGAACAGGCTGGGGCTGTTTTCCCTGGAGCGTCGGAGGCTGAGGGGTGACCTTATAGAGGTTTACAAAATTATGAGGGGCATGGATAGGGTAAATAGGCAAAGTCTTTTCCCTGGGGTTGGGGAGTCCAGAACTAGAGGACATAGGTTTAGGGTGAGAGGGGAAAGATATCAAAGAGACCTAAGGGGCAACCTTTTCACGCAGAGGGTGGTACGTGTATGGAATGAGTTGCCAGAGGAAGTGGTGGAGGCTGGTACAGTTGCAACATTTAAGAGACATTTTGATGGTATATGAATAGGAAGGGTTTGGAGGGATATGGGCTGGGTGCTGGCAGGTGGGACTAGATTGGGTTGGGATATCTGGTCGGTATGGACGGGTTGGACCAAAGGGTCTGTTTCCATGCTGTGCATCTCTATGACTCTATGAGTAATAGTTGATACAGTTTAAGATATGTCCTCTCAGAATTATATGTATATATCATACAACAAGAGCTGTCTCACCAACTGAGGTGAACATTTTCTGCATTTATTTTGCCTAGGTTTGCACTGGTAGTTCGAGGTATATGCTTGACCCTTGATTACAAAGATCATCATAAATTTCACTAGTTCCTCCACAGAAGAGAAGAGCGATGTATAAAACTCATCCTTCCACTCTGTGTGCCTATATTCAGATGCAATGACATTTACATTACCTTTTGTTCCAGCAAACTAAAAGACATCTCCGTAAGAAGAAAAGATGGTTGAAATTTTTCCAATACTCTAGACACCATGTTAGGGAGATGGAAAAGCGGATTTTCACTGCATCATTTGTAAGTGTTTCATTGGTTACAGTTTCTCTCTTCGTCTGGGTTAGACGATTTTACCTAACAAAGTGCATAATTAAAGACAGCTTTTGTTAAAAACCAAATGCAATAAACAAGTCTGAAGGGTTTGAAATGTAACCATGTATACAATGCAATCTGAAGGTCTTGTGGCTCAATGGCATTGACCCTATCACTGGGCCAGAAAATTTGGGTTCACGTCCCACCATCTCTTGGATAGGCATCATATCATGTCTGAACAAATTGATTAAAATAACTGCAAACTTATTTGTATTTCACCTTTGGCCCTGAATTTTATAGATGCCAGTGCTTAGTCCATTTAATTCATTCATGTAATAAATGATCATGTATGCCATGCAGAGTGAAGGCACTGGGTCTAGACAATAACCTGGCAGTGCTGCTAAAAACCTTATCTTTCCCCTTCAAGTTCATCTATGAGGCAGGCATCTAACCACCAAGTGGAAGATTGCTTTGGTATTTCCTAACCACAAAAACCTGAGTAAATCTGCCCATTTTAATTACCAATCCTATTAATCACCTCCCATTATCAGTCAAGGGCTTGAAAAGGCCGTCAGTATTGCCATTGAGCAACATTTACTCATGGCCATCCAGCTCGCTGAGACTGGGCATTTTGTGATGAGTAACCCATTGACATTCTGGGCTATAGGTTAGGTGCAATGCTGCATGTATTCACTTAATACCTACATCATTTCAAGACTGCAGTGAGGTGTGATGATTGCACTGAGTACATCACTGGAACACGCAGTTGTGCTGTGACCTTTTCATCCACATGTATTGTTGTTTTCTCTATTACAACAGCGATTACCCTCCATAGTACTTCATTGGTTATAACCATCGAGAGTGTGAATGATGTGATATTAATATAAGCTCTTCATTTGAAGTGAGTGCATTATGCTCAAAGGAAATTCAAATAGTTTAGAAAGGTTAATGGAGTTGATACATGATCAATGTGATTAAAACCATTAGATCTTTAATTTTGACAGGCACAGACCAGATGGGCTAAAGGGCTTTCTTCTGTCTTTTAAAGGTAAAGCCATAGGACTGCTCCTTTGTTTGTTAGAGAGAGATGACTTGTGGTGGTTTAATCTGAGGTCACCACACCTCATACAAGTGGAGAGCTTGAGAAGGAGAGTCCTTCAAGGTAACCTCAATTGGTTCAGGAATTGAACCCATGTTGTTAACATCACTCTATGATACAAGACTACCACCAATTAAGACAACCAAACCCCCATGCAGTAGACACTGTAAAGTGACATGCACCATGCTAATATTCTTGCCTGTTTTGATGCTTTGCAAAAAGCTTGCACAGTGACATAGCAGAGGAGGTGGTAGAGATGGAAATGAAACCTGTGAGGTGGGAGACTAAGAGGATGAAGAGGATGTAGCAGCAATTGACAGCAATTGAGGGTAATATGAATCAGACCTATTTGTGGCTCCTTGTTGATCTAGTTATTGTCTTGTCAAGCTTTGCCCAATGTTAGTTTCTTGCCTCTGAGTTAGCAAGTTGTGGGTTTA
This sequence comes from Hemiscyllium ocellatum, assembly GCF_020745735.1. Taxonomy (NCBI): domain Eukaryota; kingdom Metazoa; phylum Chordata; class Chondrichthyes; order Orectolobiformes; family Hemiscylliidae; genus Hemiscyllium; species Hemiscyllium ocellatum. Next base: position 136,440,641 of record NC_083401.1, read on the forward strand.
AGCCCAGCTCTCAAGTTTAAGTGCATGCACTGATGCTTTGTTGCAGTAATAAAGGAGTTTTCTTTTTTCAAATGAAACTGTTCAGAGACATTATTATACACCTGTGAAGAAGGACTTTAACCTGGGTCTCCTGGTCCAAAGGAGTGCACTGCCACTGCACTATAAGAGTCCTTCCTTTCCGGCACTAGGGGTATAATTACATTAATGAACTTTACACAATACACTGAACAGAGTCTTCTTCAAGTGGATGTAAGAGATGCCATAACTCTATTGAGAAGAAGAGCAGGGAATATCCTGACTAACACTTACCTCACCAGCAATATAACAGACAACACTATTGGCTAACTTAGACCTGTCTGCGGGACTTTCCATTATTTTTTTCATATAAATATACCTCATTTTTGCCTACAATACAAAGTGTCTAAATTTCAGCAGCATATTGTAAGAAGGGCTTACAATTATAGATTAAGTAGGAATTGCCATAGTCACAGAGGGCTGCTTTCTGATTAGGGAGGGACAACTGGTGGTGGTTTAACCTGAGAGTCATTATGCCTCTGACAAGGGGAGAGGTGGGGAATGCTGGGCCTACACCCTGGCCTCAGCCACTACAGGAATTGAACTCACGCTGTTGGCATCACACCAACCGTCCAGCCAACTGAACTTACTGAATTTATATTGTGCTTTTCATTACCTCAGCATGTCCTACAGCTCTTTAGAATCAACAAAGTGTTTTCAAATTGTTATAATGGAATCACAAAGATCATTAAACTCTGGTGTATGCTGAATAAAGTCTACGTCATTTCATTGGCTGAAGCCTATTGAACAGGTTAGATTCCAGTAATGATCAAGTCTCAATGCAGACTCTGAAAACCTGAGGACTGGTCATACACGTTGGCTTATTGGGGGCATTGACTGGCTGCGAGTCCTCTAAGCCGTGGGCAATCTCGTTGTGGATGCCATTCACTCCAGGGGACACTACAACGAAGAATACACATTGCTGATGTTGCTGAGCAGAAAGATGTTGAACTTCAGTATGATCCCTGCTTACCTTGGGACCATGAGTGCAAAACCTCCAAGGTGTGTGATAATCTACACAATTGTCTCTTCACTGGAAGGATCCCAAGTTCAGTGTCTGCATATTGTGGAATCAGAACCAATTTCCTCCCAAACTTTGCTCTCAAGGGTCAGTTTCCTCTTCCATTTCCACACCGTCTGGTTTCCTTTGGCTTTACATATCTGGTGGGGTCGAAAAAGTCCACAGTCCCATCTGTTCCTCTCCTTCTAATGGGAGGAAAGGGTAGGAAGGATAAGCCGTGGATATCCAGACATGTATAAGCCTTGGCAAATAGAATAAGAGAGAAGATTTGAATATCTTGAATTCATGTGATACTTGATTACATCCTCTGGATTTACCAAAGTACTTGTAGTTACTAAGGTGATTCAGGCAACTATAATAAAACAAGAAAGACAAAATAGGAAACGGAAAGAAAATGAAAGCAGGAGGGATTAGGCAGCCAAAGTGACAAATGGAGTTGAGTGGAAGGGAGAAAGAATTAAGACACGTAGGTTGAAAGAAAAAACATGAGAGAAGGAATGAAAGAAACAGGAAAAGAAAGTGCATCCATCTGGAATTTGCATTGCACCATCTGATTAGTTGCCTGGTTAGCTCAGCTGGATAGATTGCTTTGCTTATAGGACCAAGCTCATTGGTTCAGTTCCCATGTAAGCTGGCATTGCTTGCAAGCACTTGTGACTTCATCTTAAGGGAAACTATTGGAGAAAATTCTGAAGGAGAGCATCTATCTCCATTTGGAAAAGCAAGGCTTGATCAGGGATAGTCACCATGTTGTCAGATGGTGGTCATGCCTAACAAATTTGATTGAATATTTTGAGCAGTTTACCAGGCATGTAGATGATGGTAGTGTAGTTGATGCAAATTAAGTGGATTTCAGCAGAGCCTTTGGCAAGATCCCACATACGAGGCGTATCAAACAGGCAAATGCACATAGATTACAGGCTAATTTGATAAAGTGGATTCATAACTGGCTCATTGTAGGAGTCAGAGGGTGATGACAGAAGGCTGCTTTAGTGACTGGAAGCCAGTGTCTAGTGGCGTATTACAGGAGTTGCCTATTGGGGGTAGAATTAGTAATTTTGAGGATGACACAATGATCGGGTGGTTAACCATGAAGTTGAGTGTCTTTGGCTACAAAAACATATAAATGGAATGGTCAAATGGGCAAATAAGTGACAGATGGAATTCAACCCTGAAAAAGAGACACACTTTGGAAGGACTAACTTGACAAGTAATTATTTAACAAATGGCATGAAACTGGGAAGTTCTACAGAAAAAAAAAACCTTGGCATGTTTGTCCATAGATCTCTGAAGTGGAAGGGCATGTTAGCAAGGTAGTGAAGAAGACAGATGGGGCAATTGTGTTTATCAGTTAGGACATAGATTATGAAAACAGGGCAGTCTGGTGAGACCTCAACTAGAGTACTGTGTGCAGTTCTGGTCGCCACATTACAGGAAGAATGTGATTGCACAGGTGGAGGTGCAGAAGACATTCACCAGGATGCTGCCTGGGATAGAATATTTAATTAATGAGGAAATGTTGGATAGGCTTGGGTTGTTATTGTTGGAGTAAAGAAGACTGAAGGGTGATCTGATTGAGGTGTAGAAGATTACGAGGGGCAGGGGCAGAGTGGATAATGAGCAGCTATTCCCCCTAGTTCAAGATGAGGGGTAGCAGGTTTGGGGAGGGGGAAATATGTGGAACATTTTTACCTAGAGGATGGTAATGGTCTGGAATGTGCTTCCTGAGAGAGTGGTAGATGTGAGTTGCCTCACATCCTTTAAAAAGTACCTGAATGAGCACTTGGAATATAAAATATTCAAAGCTATGGGTCAAATGTTGGTAAATGTGATTAGATTGAAGTTCAGGTGTTCCTCACATTTTGGTACAAACCTGATGGGCCCCTTCTGCACTTTTTTATTCTATGATTCTGTGATTTTACCCCTCTAACTTCAATGCAAAATCAGCAGAAACTCAGGAAAAATGATGAAAATGTGGTGTTTCGTCTGAATTTTATGTTTCAAGTCATAGTTCAAATCCAAGAAAACTATCATTTAGCCAAACTGCTTCACTACTGGAATTTGATCAGACTCTCCATGCCTGAGATTATGCAAGAGATGTATGTCATCAAAAAAAAACTTTAAAGAACATAAAACAAAGATTATTGCAGCTGTTGAAAATATGAAATGAAAGCAGAACATTCTGGAAATTCCCAGCAGGTCAGTCAGCTTTGATAGAGAGAATGAGATAGATGAGTTAGGTTGTATTTCAGTTCTGATAATATTATAACCAGTTCATTCTCCTGAGGAGTTTCAGCAATTTTTTTGTTTTGATTTTGATAAAAGAGCAGTTAGTGAATGGAACCTCCATATTAATCAGTTAAAGGAGTGTGAGGTATATCTTAGATTATTGGTGGTTCAGGGATCGCATTTATACTCAGTGGGTTCTGGGCAAATTGAGGTACTGCATTGACCACGTCAAATAAATAACATACCACCCAGTATCAAAAATATCCAAAGATTCGATTTGGCTGACGAGGAGTAAAATCCTTTAGATACAAGTCTAATACAGAAAGACAAAAAGACTACAGATATTTGGCAGTTTGATCACCATCTGTTTGGAGAGAACAACCAAATTCCAATAAAATTATAAAGAGATTATGTCAAACATGAGTGAGCAAAAACATGCGGCAAATGGATATCAACACAAGTGAATGTGAGGTCATGTATTCTTGGCCAAAAATGGACAGATTGTAACTTTCTCCAGAGGACAGCAGCCACCTTTAGAAAGATCCAGATGCAAAGAAATGACTTGCAGTGATCACTTTGACCACCAAGGGCATGGTTATTCACCAGTTCCTTGCCCTAAGAATGCTTCACTGATGGACACTGAGGTCTGTGATCACCTGCTCAAAGTCTTCAAAGTCACCATTGCTCAAGAGGTCCAGGAGACTGATCTTTTCCTTTGACGGTTTGTGCTGACAATCAGGCCTTCTGCTGTTTCCTAAAGATTCCTTGGCCAACTCATCTGTACTATTCACTTTCAACTGGGTGTATTGCTCACTGCAACTGTTACTCCACCTCCAGCTTCTGTTACTCCCCCAGTGACTGCAAGGTGTGAGGGGAATACAGACAGTTTACACAGATATTGACTGTGGAAAGCAAGTGGGCAAAATGTTGGCAAATGGAGTATGATATGGGAAAATGTGAAGTTGTTTGTTTTGGAAGGGAGAACATAAGAATGGATTTATTTAAATGGAGAGAAACTGCAGAAAGCTGCAACACAGAGGGACTTGGAGATGCTTATGCGCAAAACACAGAAAGCTAGCATACAGGTTCAGCAGGAGATCAGGAAGGCTAAGGGAATCCAGGCCCTTATTTCAATGGTGTTAGATTGTAGGAGTAAGGAAGTCTTACTGCAACTGTACAGTGTGTAAATAAGACCACATCAAGAGTATGGTGAGCAGCCTTGGTTCCCTTCTCTAAGGAAAATATCATTTCATTGGAGGCAGTTCAGAGAAGGTTCACTAGGATTATCCCTAGTATGGAGAGATTTGTCTTATGAGCAAAGTTTAAACAATTTGGGACTCTACTTAGTGGGATTTAGATGAATGAGATTCTAGATTAGTGGTGCTGGAAGACCACAGCAGTTCAGGTGACATCCAAAGCGCAGCGAAATCGACGTTTCAGGCAAAAGCCCTTCATCAGGAATAAAGGCAGTGAGCCTGAAGTTCCCTCACCACCACACGCCTGGAGGAAGAACACCTCATCTTCCGCCTCGGAACACTTCAACCCCAGGGCATCAATGTGGACTTCAACAGTTTCCTCATTTCCCCTTCCCCCACCTCACCCTAGTTCCAAACTTCCAGCTCAGCACTGTCCCCATGACTTGTCCGGACTTGTCCGACCTTCCTAGCTCCTTTTCCACCTATCCACTCCACCCTCTCCTCCCTGACCTATCACCTTCATCCCCTCCCCCACTCACCCATTGTACTCTATGCTACTTTCTCCCTACCCCCACCCTCCTCTAGCTTATCTCTCCACACTTCAGGCTCACTGCCTTTATTCCTGATGAAGGGCTTTTGCCCGAAACACCGATTTTGCTGCACTTTGGATGCTGCCTGAACTGCTGTGCTCTTCCAGCACCACTAATCCAGAATCTGGTTTCCAGCATCTGCAGTCATTGTTTTTACCTTTTAGATGAATGAGAGGTGATCTCATTGAAACATGTCAGAACCTTAAGATGCTTGACGGAATAAATGCTCAGAGGATGTTTCCTTTTGTGGGAGAGTCTAGGACCAGAGAACATAATCTCAGAATAAATTTAAGACTGAGAAGAGGAGGAATTTCTTCTCTCAAACGGTTGTGAGTCTTTGGATTTCATTGCCACAGAGAGCTGTAGGGGCAGGGTCCTTGTATATATGTAAGGCTGAGATAGATAGATTTTTGATTGGTAGGGGGCTGAATGGTTAAGGGGGAAGGGGAAGAAAGTGGAGATGAGGAATGTCAGATCAGCCATGATTCCACAAAATGACAGAGCAGACTCAAGAGGCTGAATGACCTACACCTGTTTCTATTTCTTATGGTCATCCCAGCTTCCCCACTTCAGTGATCCCCTCAAGTTCAGAAAAAATAGAACCCAAACCACAGTAGAGTTTCAAGCATAAACAGTCTTGCAGACCCACTGAAATGGCACATGACACAGCAAGAAGCTTAGTAATGCCTTTGTCTCTATCAGTAGCAGCAGGCTGGCTACTCTTTTCGTGGCAAACTTCTATTCATAGTTGATCTCAGCCTTGCCAGTCTCTCCGTTGAGTGTATGTCCATGTTAGGCCTCAGTGACTTCCTGAATTAATGAGTTCCACACACACACACGCTCGCACACACACACGCGCGCACGCACACGCACACACACACACACACGTACATAGGCTGTCTCAATGCTGCTGGTGAAAAAAAACATCAGGCATGTTATGACATACCGCAGGTAAGGTGGGCCTTGAATCAAGATCCTGTGGCCCAGATGTAGGGACACCATCCTGCTCCATAACAACCATCGCTGGTAAAGTACCATTGCCTGGGGAATATAGCTGATAATTGTCTCATTTAACACATTTTTGTTGGCTTCCTGATGTTGCCAAAACCTCCCAGTAACCCCCTGCCTCCAAACATATCTCCAAGGTCTGGGAAGATTTCTCCTGGTAACTATGTTTTTATTTTTAAATCCATTAATTATTTTCTGGAATATTTAGTCTTACTTTTTATGTAATCTGTGATCAGTTTAGTTTCCACTCAATGACAGGAATTAAAGTTCCTCCTGTTGACTGTACTATACACTCCATTTAAATTCCTTTTATTAAGCATGGGTCAGTCATTGTGAACTTTCCCTTGTTCAAATACTTCCTATTAGTGAAGTAATAATGAGCTCTAGTGGTGAAAATGCAAACAGCTTTGCATAACTTCAAACATGGCATTATATGCTTCACAATGGTTAGTAATGGATTTTGTTTGTATGCAAGCTATTTGCTAATATAAGCTATTTTGCTTAGCTGGACACAAGTCTTTAACACAAGTTGGCCAGCTGAATATTAACTTTGATCAAAGTATTCAAAATCCAGCCACAGACAAGAAAGAAAGAACTGGAGAGGCAAAGTGAAAGTTCAAAGATAGGCAGCACAGTGGTTAGCACTGCTGCCTCTCAGTATTAGGGTCCTGGGTTCAATTCCTGCCTGTCTGTGTGGAGTTTGCTCTGATTTCCTCCCATAATCCAAATATGTGTAGGTCAGGTGAATTGGTGTTAATCTGGGTTAAATATAGGGTAGGGGGGTTGGTTTCTCTTGGGAGGAGTGGTGTGGACTTGTTGGGCTGAAGGGCCTGTTTCCACATGGTTGAGAATCTAATCTTTAAAAAAAAGGGGTGTATTTCAATGGAAATATAAATCAGGAGAAATGCAAAAATGTTGACTTGCTATTGCTATTTTACACAATTGTGAAGTCAAGGTTACCATCAACATGGTTTTATATACAAATGAGAAGTACTGTTGGAAATACTAGAGTTGTAGGGCTGCATTCTGTGCCAGTGATGATGTCCCTGATGTGAAAGCCAGAAACATGTTGGTACTATTTGATTAGTTGGCACTATGGCCTTTAGCAGGCAGCAGACTGGCAATTGGCTTGAAGAGGGAGCCCATCATCATTATCCATTGTGATACAACTTTAGGTAAGTGTGGTTATGTTTTTTGTACGCATTACTGGAGGGTAATGACGCAATGAATCATGTGATTCAGAGTTAGTTGCAAGGAAGCTACCATCACAGGCATATATATAAATTCTCCATCTGTGTAATACTGTCACAGGGTGCTCAACTTATGGAGAATTAATGAAGTGAGAGTTTGGTATCTGAGCAGGCTGTAGGGATGTTGGTGTTGGTGAAGCATCCAGACCTGGGCAATTACATCTGACTATATGGTACAATAATGAGGCGACAATACATTATCACAAGAAGTAATGTCACTTGATCTTGCAATACCTTGCATCTTGTGGCAAGATGAAGCCACAGTATGATCTGACAAAGTTAATGATTTCCTTGCCTCAGCAGTTATGTAAATATTCCTCAGTGGCATGTCAAGTCCAAGAGTCTTATAATGAGTGCTGGTGACACCTCCAAGCTGGAAGAGAAGCTCTAAGATTAAATACATTAAAGGTAAAATGATCACTGTGGAAGGATTAGGACCCAATAAAGGCCACTGTCCTTAATTTGTGCATAGAGCCAGAAGTCTTAGGGTTCTAAGTGTATAGATTTCGTCAGTGTTCACTAGTGAGAGGGACATAGTGGGAAAAGAAGTTAGGGAGAAGGACTGTGATATACCTAAATAAATTAGAATATATTGAGAGAAGGTTCTGAGGAGCCTGGTGGGCTTAAAATTAAGTAGGTCTGCAAGGGTAGATGAAATGTATCCCAGGCTGTCTAATTCCTCAAGGGAGGAAATAGCAGGGGTATTGGCAATAATTTTCAATTTCTCTCTGGCCAGACGACTGGATGACAACCAATGTGGTTCCATTAATCAAGAAGGGAGCAAGAAATAAACCAGGAGACTACAGACCAATCAGTCTAGCCTCAGTGTGGAGAAACTATCAGAAGCAACATGACTCTATGACTCTAATCAATCTGCATTTGGAGAGCAAGACAGTAATCAAGAAAAGTCAGCAGGCATTTTTAAGGGGAGGTCATGATTAACGAACTTTATTGAATTTTTCGAAGAGGTGATGAGGTGTGGAGATGAGGACAATACGTTGATGTAATCTACATGGATCCTGCAAGGATTTTGATAAAGTGCCTGAAAAAACTGCACAGAGGCCAGTATCCCATCACTCTTTATTTACTTGTGCACAGTACACTGGCAGTGGTTAGCCAGCTCAGAGTCGGCCGCCTGAACTGAGGAGATTCTCAATCCCTTGCTTACACATTTTTTTGACTGGTATAAGACACAGTGAAAACATCACATGTGCAAGTAACTCTATTAACACTCTGCCACCAGGAAAGAAACACCCAAATGGCCAGGAAACCAGTAACAGGCAGAGTCCCATCAGGCAATGCCGATGTGAATGAAAAAGGGAAGGGGAGGGTAAGGATTAAATCAAAACAGAGTTGGTGGAGGAAATAAGGAATCCCAGACCCTGTGGTGAATTCCCATTTATATATCTTTTATTTTATTAAACAGTACAAATTACAGACAAACAGTTAACAATGAACAGCAGTTTACAAAAAACAGCAATTTGCAGGGGAAAGGGGCAGCAAAGCCAGAACCCCAAAGCCCCACTCTACAACCAGTTCACAATGAAAAAGAGGACGGACCTCAAATCCCACTTTCATTGTCAAAAAGGAAACAGTGAACATAATCACATACAGACAGTCTGATAAATCAAACAATGGGACAGTGCATAAAACACAGACCCCCCTGTTATCCCCTGTTTACATTGGTCAGCCAGGGCTTCCTGATTGGCCTGGGTTAACAACCCCAATCAAGGATCTCATAGTCAATAAGATCCAACTGGTTCCAATCACTCCAATCCCACATAGGAGACTGATTGTGAAGAAAAGAGCTTACAGGACACTTGGGAACTTAACTGGTGTGGGCTGAGTCACAGAAGACGATGGTCGAGGGCTGTTTTTGTGACTGGAGGCCTGTGTTCAGTAGGGTTCTGCAGGAGTCAGCGTTGGGACCCTTGCTTTTTGTGGTGAATATAAACAGATTAGATTGGAATGTAGGAGGGTTGATCAGTAAGTCGGCAGATGATACAACAATTGGTGGAGTAGTAACTAGTGAGGAGGATTGCAGGAGGATATACACTGGTTGGTCAGATGAGCCTACCATTGGTAAATGTAATTCAGTCTGGATAAAGTGTGAGGTGATGCGTTTGGCCAGGACAAATGAGTCAAGGAAATATGTGATAAACATCTGACCCTGGGGAACACTGAAGATCAGAGGCGCCTTGGTGCACATGTCCACTGGCCCCTTAGGTAGTAGGGCAGGTAGATGAAGTGGTTACGAATGTAAATGGGATGTTGGTCTTTATTCGCTGAGGTACAGAGCTTAAGAGCAGGGCACATTATGCTGGAACTGCATAAAATGTTGGTTAGGCCTCAACTCAAGTATTGTGTGCAGTTGTGGAATTGACATTATAGGAGAGATGATGTACTAGGAAGTTGCCTAGGCAGGTGAATTTTAGTTATGAAGAGAGAATAGAGAGACTGAGATTGTTTTCCTTGGAGCAGAGGAACATAGGCAAGACAGAGAGTTCCCCTTGGCAGAGGGATCAATTCACAGAGGGGATAGATGTAAAGTAAGGGGCATTAGTTTTTGAGGAGATGAGAGGAAACTGTTTTTTACCTAGAGTTCATGGGAAGCTGGAGCTCACTGCCAGTAATAGAGACAGAAACCCTCATAACATTAAAGAAGTATGTAGCTGTGCACTTGAGTACAAAGCTATGAGTCAAGTGTGAAAAAATTGGATTAAAATAGTTAGTTGGCTGTTTTTTGACTTAAGCAGTGACAATGGGCTGAAGGGCCTTTTTGTGTGTTAGAGACCTCTATGACCGTATTAGGTGGGATATGGTGGGGTGTGGTTTGGGTTAAATGAAGTTAATCTTCAGACTAGGAGACTAGGATGATGGGCAGGAGACACATCTTCAGAACATGAGGGAATTGCTGAACACATTTTCAGGCCAGTGAGGTGGGTCCTGACTAAATCTTCAAATTTTGAGATAGGCGGGAGGGCAAGTCTTCAGATCAGGTGTTGGTGAAGCAAACCACTCCAGTTATAATCGGATATCAGTTAGGATGCCTGCCTTGAAGATGTTTTCTTCCTCTCTCTACAAGAATCTCAGGGAGTCCCTCTCCCACTGCAACTCCCAGGTCATTTCCTCTGTCCTGAAGCTCTTCAACCATGTCGTGAAATAAACTCGGTACCACAGCCACATATGCCTCATTTCTCCTTCCCCCACCTCACCCAAATTCCAAACTTCCAGCTCAGCACTGTCCCCATGACTTGTCCAGACTTGTCCGACCTGCCTAGCTCCTTTTCCACCTATCCACTCCACCCTCTCCTCCCTGATCTATCACCTTCATCCCCTCCCCCACTCACCCTTTGTACTCTATGCTGCTCTCTCCCCACCCCCACCCTCCCCTAGCTTATCTCTCCACACTTCAGGCTCACTGCCTTTATTCCTGATGAAGGGCTTTTTGCCCGAAACGTCTATTTCGCTGCTCGTTGGATGCTGCCTGAACTGCTGTGCTCTTCCAGCACCACTGATCCAGAGTCTGGATACCAAACACGCCAGGGGGTCTGAGCTGGTGATGAATACAAGCACATCTGATCCACATGGTCTAAACTAGACAGCAGAAATTATGGAGTAAAAAGTGAGGTCTGCAGATGCTGGAGATCAGAGCTGAAAATGTGTTGCTGGTTAAAGCACAGCAGGTCAGGCAGCATCCAAGGAAAAGGAAATTCGACGTTTCGGGCACAAGCCAGATGAAGGGCTTGTGCCCGAAACATCGAATTTCCTGTTCCTTGGATGCTGCCTGACCTGCTGCGCTTTAACCAGCAACACATTTTCAGCAGAAATCAGGGACAAACTGCACCCCAGGAAGGCTTTGTCAGGGACGCAGAACAAACGAACAACTTACAGGACACTCCTGGAACAATCCAGGATGACTATTTCCACTGAATACTGCTACCCACTTCTTGAATTCTCGATAAATGTATTTTTGTGTTCATCAATCCTTTACACATCTTTGCTTTTATCCACAATGTAAATATGAAACAGGTAGGTGTGGAAATGTACACTTTGATCAGAAAAACAGAACGTCAGAGTACTATTTAAATGGTGATAGATTGGGAAGTGTTGTTGTACAAAGAAACCTTGCACGCCTGTTTACCAGTCATAGGGTCATAGAGTCATACAACACGGAAACAGACCCTTCAGCCCAACCCATCCATGCTGACCAGTTTCCTAAGCTGAACTAGTCCCATTTTCCTACATTTGGTCCATATCCCTCTAAACCTTTCCTATCCAAGCACCTGTCCAAATATCTTTTAAATGTTGGAATTGTACTTGCATCTACCATTTCCTCTGGCAGCAAGTTCCATATAAGCATCACCGTCTGTATGAAAACATTGTGCTTCAGGTCCCTTTTAAATCTTTCCCCTGTCACCTTAGACTTCTGCTCTCTGGATTTGGACTCCCCTACCCTGGGAAAAAGACTTTGGCTATTCACCTTATCTACGCCCCTCATGATTTTATAAACCTGTAGAAGGTCACCTCTCAGCCTCCTATGCTCCAGGGAAAAAAATTTCAACCTATCCAACCTCTCAGATCTGAAATCCTCTAGTCTTGGTAAAATCTTTGTAAATCATTTTTGCACCCTTTCCAGTTTAATGACATTCTTCCGATAGCAGAGCAGCCAGAAATGTGGCCATACCAATGTCCTGTACAGCCGTAACATGATGTCGCAACTCCTATATTCAATCTGACGGATGAACACAAGCATGCCAAACATCTTCTTTCATTACTCTGTCTACCTGTGATAGCATTCAAGGAATTATGTACCTGAACCCCTAAACCTCGCTCTTATTTTCGAAACGTCGACTTTCCTGCTCCTCGGATGCTGCCTGACCGGCTGTGCTTTCCCAGCACCGCACTTTTCAACTCTGATCTCCAGCATCTGCAGTCCTCAAATTTCTCCAACACTTCCCTGGGCCCTACCATTAACTGGAAGTCCTGCTGTGCTTTGTCTTGCCAAAATACGACATCTCGCATTCATCTAAATTAGTGTCCCTTCGGCTCCGTCTCAGCCCACTGGCCAAGTAGAACAAAGTCCCGTTGTTCTGTTAAATAACCTTCTTCACGTTCTACTTCACTTTGGTGTCATCACCAAATTTATGAGCCATGCCCCTTATATTCTAATCCAAATCATTTATATAAATGATGAGAAACAGTGGGCCCAGGACCGATCACTTCCTGTTCCTTTTCTCAGAAGGTGGTAGATGGGGTCTAGGACAGGACAAACAAAGACACACGCGATAAGTCCTACAAGCATGGCATTCCAACCGGAGCTCTATCAACAAACACATTGAGTTAGAATCTTGAAGTTGCATTCTTATACGACTTCCTTTCTTAATAAACATACAGTTTATATTATTTATGACACTTCCAAAGTCACCAACTCAGAAGATGCTGTGGGAGGAAGAGAGCTTCTTCAAGGAAGTCACCAAGTCAGAAGTCTACTTTCTTCTTAGGAACAGACTCTCCTATTATAAAGTGTTCTCAAGGAATTAAAAGCAACATGCCAATTTACCAACCCTGCGGAAAAGGCTTCAAGGCTCTATAAAAAATTGTTTTAACATCTGCTTGATAAGTAATTGCATTGTGATAAGTGAGCAAGGAAGATTGCCTGCAGAAGAATTTAAGGAATAAATGGCAGGACAGGTTGTGTTTTGAACAGATAGCCAACACCAAATGTAACAAGGAACGGAGAATCTGTTCCATGTTACATTTGATGTTAGCTGTCTTTTAATTTTAATTCCTTTATAACAGTTTATCCTGGGTCCATTTAACTCAGGAAACAGTTTGTTCCAAAAAATGTATAATCTCTGATTCTTCCAATCCACGAACAGTTATTAAAGTTCTGAAGCTAATAGTGTCACACTGACCTCTGGCAATCCTCCAAGTGCTGGTGGCCTGCACATGTTTTCCTCAGGCAGCTATAGAGACATGGCAGTGACGTGCTCACCAGCAGGTGTTCCTGACTCTGATGTAGCTATAATACCCACCAAGGTGCCAGTATCTGACAGTGCATGAGGCTGTATTGCTGGATGTTCCTCTGTATATTTCAGGGCATCCAGCTGGTGGACCATTCTTCCCGTTATGTCGAGTGATAGAATAGGACTGGCATTGAACACAGGATGGGGAAGGTAGGTAATGAGATAAGTTTGGGATGACAGCGAGATCGGTCTCGTGGACAGAAACTTGTGATGAAAGTCTACAAAATTGACACAGCCAAAATATGGTGAGAGTCAGTCTTCTGTCTCTGTTTATAAGGGGTTTACGTGACTGATGTGTCACTTTCTCTACTTGCGCTGCCTCCTGCAACAGTTTGTGTGCAAACCCTCTTGGTGCTTCATCTCCATCGTCCTCTAGTGAAAACACTCCTGAGCTCGGAGAATAATTTTAGGATAATGGTGGAGTCCTTTATGTTTGCAGCGCTGTCTTTAGGGAATGTGTAGCAGTGGTAGGATTCCTAGCTCTGAGCCACATGACCCAGATCCAAGTCCTACCTGCTCCAAAGGTGTGTCAGATCAAGTCTGAACAGGTTGATTAAAATTATCTACAGTGCTCTGTTCTGTGCTGCATCTGCTGCCTGGCTGCCTGCCTGTGTATAAACACTGTACAGAACACTGAGCCTGACTGCTGCTACCTTGTGGCAGATATGAAGAACTGCAAGCTCATGGAACTGCTTTGAGCCACTAATAATTTTCCATTTATTTCCTTCTTATTCAAGATTGCAGGCAGTCAGCTTGCTAGCTCCATGTTTATCTCCCTTTGCACAACCAATTAGCTGTTCTCAATGCAATCACATTTTAGTCACAAAATCACATTCATCGTGCAGCAGTAAAACTCAGGTCCACGCATTAAACCATCAGCAAACTGTGGAATGAAGGAAAGCAAAATATTATGCGGAAGCAAGATAAGTTTAAAGTCTTAACATACTTTTCTTTAATTTGGATCCCACTCATGTTGTTAAATCCATTTGTTTTCCCTTGTAGATACAAGAGCTGATCACAGGCTTTGGGAGCTTAATTTAAAGCAGAGTCATGGGGAGGAATTTAGTCAACTGTGTGCCATTCCCTACCCTGGGCACTCCCTTGCTTTTTCCCGTTTCCCATACAAGTACAATGAAGAATTTTGAAGAGCTGGGACACACAAGCGATGGTGAAACATGTCTTCAGCTGAAAGGACTGCAGCTCGAGGTAAGCTTGAAAGTCGAGAGGAGGCTGTGCATCATGGCCGCAACTTTCCTGTCCAAAGTCATTGCCATTGGTGGAAAGCTTATTTAGAGCTGAATGGGTGAATTTTAAGTTTTAAATTTGAGATGTAAATATTCCAGATTAGTTTCACTTCATTCATGTGTACATCATTATTATTCATTGAAAATAGCTTAGTCCGAGAGCCAAAACTACTAACAGACCTCACTGTTGGCATGTATTGATGGTTATGATATGGAGGGGCAGGGCGGGGCAGTTGGTAGTGCTGGTGGTTAGGGACATTTCTTTATGGCTTTTTGTTCCCACTTTATTGAATGTTAGTGTCCTGTGTCACACTCACCGTACTGTGGGATGAGGTATAACATGCAGGCTCAGCTGGTCCTCCCTTCACTGCATTGTAAAAGGACATTGCCCCAGAGTAATCTCAGGAAATGCAATTCAGTTGTTGTGGATGAACTCAAAGCACCATATGCCAAAACCTTCAGATGGAATCACATTTTGACAGTATTGCCACCACACATTCGATCCTGCATTTTCTTCCCTTTGACTGACTGTGGTTACCAACACTCCCACCCCTCACCACCTTACCCTGCTCCTTCACTGCTCCATGTGCGGACTCCATCCTCACTTCACCAGGATGCGAGTTCCATTTGTCCCTGCCTCTGATCCACTTCAAATTCTTCCTCCCTAGTTCAGAGCATCCAAACAAAACTCTGCACTCTTTCTCCTCTTCCTTATGTCCCAACGTTCAACAAGGGAAGCTGCTGAGCTCAGACCCAACAGCACAAAGCCAAGAGGTATCCACACCTTTCAAACAAAGTGAACCTCCAGTGCCACGTGATTCTTGTGCAGCTAACTTTATCTGAATGTATGACTTTGTGTGTCATGCTGATGTGAGTCCCAACTTTCTACAAATATGCCACTATCGTTATGTCGACAATTTAAAATTGAAATTTTTCACCTTGCCTAATTCAGTCATTCCACAGACCCCATTACCTGCCCTTCCTCTGCACTGGGCAAGACACCAATCACTGGAGAGTATTTACTGCTGACTGTTGACTTAATTTTGCTCGGAGTCTACGTGCCACATTCAGTGAACTGATACCTTGATGTGTCATACATCAAGGGCAGTCATGCTCACTTCTGGAATACAGCTCTTTTGTTCATCTTTTTCATGATATCGAAAGCGGATTGGTGCTGAGAGAATCCACTCTGAACATTGACATCATTGCACCCGCCACACAGTGTTTTAGCTGTTTTATCTTGCAAAGAAACTGCAAGTCAACTCTTAATAGTAGTAAATGATAGCATTTATTTATTTAACATAATTAATAGTATAATAACAAAATACACTATATACCAACAATTTACACTATAAACCTAATCAACTATCTTGTGCTTTAACATTATTCTGGATGATCATATCCCACTGCACTAGATCTTGGCCTTGATCCATGTGGTGATGATCTCCTTCTCCTGGAGGTCCCAGGGGTGTCTTCTTTTCACAGTGACTGGTCTCAAGTTACTGCTCCTGAGGGGTGAGGGGTTGCAGCGATTTGTACACTTAGAAGTCTTCACACCCTATTGAAAGGGTCTTCGACATCCACCAATTGATTGACCAGGCAGTGATCGTTCTGATTGACAGGACCCAACCAGATGGTCGACATGTCGATGGCAGGGTGATCCTTGGGCATCCATTCCAGGCGGTGTTAGGAAATAAGGCAGTGAGACGCTCCTGCGTCTGGTAAACAACTCGATCTTTCCAATTGTCCTAGGGATGGCATTCAGGTCAACTCTATTCAATTCCAATTCAGTTGTATATTGTTTTGTCTGCACCTGCTGGGTCAGTTGCATACTGTCTTTCTGTAGCTGTAGCCTGTCTAGATTCTGCAGCTTATTTATTTCAGAGTCCTCAAGCACAGTTACTTTGGCCACAGCTTGCCTCAATTTCCCAACATGCCTCATTTATTGCTCCTTTTCTCATAACTCCATCATTTTGAGTGGCCAATCTGGCCTCAGTGTGTGGTTTGTTGCTGAGTATGTGCTGTCTAACAGCACCCTCTATCATTTTGCTGACGATTGAAAGATTTGTGGTATTTATTCTGCTTTTTCTGCGGGGAGCAGCTTGGCTTGGGTAGTAGCTCATACTGGATTACAAATCTTCAGTGCTTTTGTTGTCAGGGCCCATATGCTCATCTTCTGTGTTTTGTGTTTTTGATATCACACAGAATTAATCAACTTGGCTGAAGACTGGCATCTGGGATGCTGGGAACTTTGGCTGAAGATGATTGTAGATCCAGATTTCTACATCAATGAGCTAGCCTCTGCCATATTTAAGGATGGGTGTTCTGGACCGGATGGAAGCCCCTCAAAACATATCAAGGAGATAGCCTAAACCTTAACTTTTATTTAATTTAAGACAAGTGTAAGGCTTTGGATTCCAGATGTGATTTTATTTATAACTACTAGACTTTAAAGAAAAACACACTTTATTCTTATAATACAGGTAAAATATAAAGAAAGAAGAATTAGCATAATTTTAACCCTATTTAAATATTTAATAAAACAACATATTATTTGACTACCAAGCGTCAACTTTTCCAGTAAAATAGCATGTCACAAACACACCCATTGCAAAGGCAAATTTGGCAAAACAGATTTTCCTCATGTGTTATTTCCTCTCCAGTCCAGGTGAAAGGAATACAGAAAGAAACATTCTAACAGCAGAGAGAGAACTCAAGCTTTTTGTTGCAACAGAGAGAGAGCTGTATCTATCAGCTTCAACAGCCAATTCCAAACCCCGACTGAAAGCAAAACTAAAACCCTGGGTCTGTGTGAGGCTGACTCCACCCACTCATGTTTTGGGTTTGTCTAATTTAAAAAAAACACTCAGGGAGCTCAAAGCTGTTCACCAACTGCTTCTGAAGCAGATATTCTGGCACCACTGTGACAACACCTCCACGCAAGAGAAAGAACACCGAACAAATCTCTCTTAAAGGCATAATGACCTCACATGGGGATATTAGTGGTGCCTCTTCTTCTGTTAACTCTTTAATTATTATGATCAGATTGTTGAGAGGATTAGGTTTCCTTCTTTTTTTAAACTTAACATTTGCAACTAGTCACAATTTTTATATTTTCCTTTTTAGCTTCTGTACTTATAGAATCATACAGGTGTACATCAAGGAAACAGACCCTTCAGTCCAACTCATCCATGCCGATTGGATATCCCAAATTAATCTAGTCCAATTTGCCAGCATTTGGTCCATAACACTGTAAACCCTTCCTATTCATATCGACATTTTCATTCTCAGTCTGTGAAGGTACCTTCATGTGTGAGTAAGACAAGTGATGCAAATTTCTGGACACCCTACAGCACCGAGTTACAGTATTTCTTGATTAACATGGTAATTCTGAGGTGACCACATGTGTGTATTCCATATGAGTTGTCTGGATTTGTCAGGTGATCACAGTAGCTATTTTTAGTCGGCAAAATAGTTTTTGAGTCCATGAAAGTCTCAGGTATTAAAGTAGTTGAATATTGAAAGTTGAATAGTGATCATTTCTTTTTCTACAACGATGATCCATTCACACCTGGATGTGGCAAGACCTCAGAGTTTTAATTTAATCAGTTGGTTGTGATCACTTAGTTCTGTTTATCACATACTTTTCTACTCTTTGACAGGCAAATTGTTCTGTGGTGGAGCTTCATGAGGTGGACACTGCTCTCTTGGGCATGCACATTCCATTGAACGAGTGTTAATCCCCTGGGCTGATGGTAACTGTAAAGGGGGAGATATGCTAGGCTATGAGCTGGCAGATGGTGGCTGAATAAAATACTGCTGCTCCACACAGCTCTTCACTACCCAATATTAAGCAAATAAATTAGTTCTGAGTCTATTCCATTTATTCTACAGTAGCACCACACAAAATAATGGTTGGTATCAATGTGAGACAGGACTTTGTCTCCATAAGGACTGTGTGATGATCATTCTTACCATTATTATCGTAGACAGATGCACCAGTGAAAGGTAAATTGGTAAGGATGAGGTCAAATACATTTATCCCTTTATTCCTTATTACCACTTTCTCACTGGCAGCTATGTCCTTCAGATGACAGCCAGCTCAGTCAGTTCTGAAGCTGCTGAGCTATTCTTGCTGCCAATCAAAGTATTCCCCGGCACAGAATGTATTCTATGCCTTTAATAACCTCACTACGCATTGCTGGAGGTGTTTAACATAGTCGTTATGAAAGATGCTTTTTAAATTAATTTTGTATTTAGAGATTCTCATCAGCCTCCCTCATTGCTGTGAGCCTCAAACCCAGCTTACACACATTGTCATTTATTCAACCATGACATTCGAACACATCACACCGTACTCATTGACACACTGCCCTCTCTTGGAAGGTCAAGGTAAAGCAGAACACCAGGCAAACAGTTAACACATGCAGCACAGACCTGGTCACATGGCCTCACCCTGAGGGGTGAGACAGCGCAGGCTCGTATTGACATGGCCAGTCGGTGTTCATCATCAGAGCTGGGGATTACTCAGGTTGCTGATATCCTCATACCCAATCTGTCTTTTCACATTTTTTTACTCTTTCATCCCATATCTTGTCTGATTTATAAACTGCGGGTGGTCTGCGCCAATATCGTTTAATTACCCCACCATAAATCTAAACATCCTGATCCTCGAGATAGTCTGATCCAGCTCCACCCATCTGCAGCAACCCTCAGGGTAAAGTTTATGAGGTCTCCCTGTCAGACCACCCAAGACATTGCAATCCCTTTGTTTTTGGATGTGCAGTTCCCTAAACAAACCACTTCCATTCTTGCCCCCACACATCCATTTGCCGACCTTGGCATCTCACAGAATGTGCCCCAGTGACTCTTTGTGGCCACGATGCCTGAAGCTCTCCATCTGAGACAAGGGCTTTCAGCGTGTGCAGCAAGGCACTGGGACACGGCACAGTCTCACAGAATCCCTGCCACATCGAAACAGGCTGCCAACAACAGAGACTTCAAATAAGTAGTTGGGAAGAAGTAGACTGGAGCAAAGTCAAACATTGATTTAAAGAAACACTGGGAGTAGAAAATAAGTTGAATTCATGGAACTCCCATGGTCCACCAGTCCAGGCTGCTGTCTGAATGAAATCCAAATCTGGAAATTGCTTAACCGCTGTATGAAACACCAGGAAATGGAGTCACTACAGTCTCAGGCCTCAACGTGTTACAAATCATAAACTGCAGTAATGAGATTTTCGATTTCAAAACATAAATTTCTATTCGTCAATCTAGTTTGAAATAGTGAAACAATTATCTCACTAGTGAGCAGTGAGAAGCCTATTTTCATGCATTTAATTTCTATGAATACTTAATATCGCCTCATTGAGATGTATTTTACTTTCCTTGAAACACTAGACTGATGGCAACAAATCCCCACATACCAGTCAGAGCGGGTAGCTGGGATCCGCAGTTCGCTGCTCGCTCCCCTGCACTACCATCTTGGACAGCATTCTGTCACATCTCAGGGCAGATTCCATGGGCAACAATCTCCATCCATGGAGGCTGACATCGGTCATCTATGTGCCTCACTGCACCCACATGGTATATCTCCACCTCAATTACGATACAGTTCTGTCATTCAAGGCTGCAGTTTAAGGCATTCAACTCTTGGATTCAACTAGGGTGCACCTCAGGCATCTGGCTTGCAGTAACGCCATTAACTCATTCTGAACCCATCACTCCCTGTCTTATATTGCTTTCCCATTGGTGCTTTGTTCACATGTTCAGAGCTGAAAGGCTCATGCTATTTCTGCCTTTTTCTTCCTGTCTAGTGCAGGCACTACACCGGGCAACTCTTCATAGTTGTCAGCAGTGATAAGTCAATGGTGTGGATATGTTGCTGTGTCAATATTACACCTATGCCATGTGCCAGCAACTTACAGAGCAAGCATGCTCCCATTACTACAACCAAATGGCCATGTGTAAGAAGAGTAGTCTTTGGTCAAGTCACAGGAGACAGTTCGGAGGAGTCAGCTCAGCAGATCAAGGCAGCAGTGGATATCATTTCAGGGGCTTGCCCATGGTCAGTTGGCCACTTGGTTAATCAATGTCAGAGGGTGTGCAACGCTATAGACTGAGGAGTGGGCTGTGCTCAGCCATGCAGGTCCAGTGTAACCAGTCACATAAGTTAGTTCAGGAGGTCAGTCTGGGATCTGTTCACCCATCAGTCGGGATACCCGTGGAAGTCGGTCTGGGGAATGGGCACAGTTAGGTGTCAGCTCAATGAAAGTCATTGGGCCACTCCTACAACAGGCAAGTTGGGAAAGTTCATTCTAGAAACTTGAAGCAACATGTTGAGATGCAGAAAGTAGGAAACAGAAGCTATGAGGAGAGGGAGACAACAGTGCATTGGAACAACAAAATATCTTTTATAGAATACAGGAGGCTGAATTGGCCAAGTCAGATGCAGATTAAAAAGGAAGTCTGTAAAGGTATATTGATTTATCCACTGGTGCTGTTTTGCAGCTGAGATCGTTTAGACGTTTCTTCAGCACTTTCTGTTTTTACTTTAGATCTCCATGATCTTCAATATTTTCCTTTCATAAAACTTAAGGGGAGAGGCCAGGAGAATAGGACGAAGTGAGATGTTTATTTGGACAGCTGGCATTGTCATGATGGGCTGAATGGCTTCTTTCTGAACAGTAGCAATTTTGTGGTTTGGGAACAGATATCCTGGACTGGCTTCAGTTGATTGATTATTGCTACATTTCGTTGGAGAGAAAATTAATATTCCAGTATTGAATGCCTAAAGTTGTTCAACTAATGGAACCTCTCGCCCCACAGACATGACTTTGTGACCCCAGTATAATCTGTCCGAACACCAGTGAAATTTAGTGTTGTGGTGGAGGAAATAGCAGAGAGGAGATGCTATGAGCGCGAGTAAGAAACAAGACTGGAATTCATGGTCTCCATGGGGTTAAGGATGGACTCGGTGTCAGAAGGGGAGGCTAGGAGATAATCTGGAGAATTCTCCATGCCTTTGTCACAAGATGAGATCCTCAGTTAAGATGAATAAGGTGCTTCCTATAACTCCACTGGTCATCCCATTGACTACTGCAGTGATCTGATTGTTGTTTGGCTCAGGCAGACTTGCTGTTTTCATAAATTAATATTGAATGTAGGATACACCCAGAACAGTTATTTTGAGATGAGTTACAATGGAACGGACATGCACTCAACTTTCCCATCATGGACTCCAATAAAGTTACATTTTAACATTATGTTCATTCAGTTCACAGCCGCTCAGGGTGGGGGAATAAGATAATGACTACCCATGATAAAGGCCATTGAAATTTGCCTGAAATGTAATCTTAACACTTTCTCCGTGCAAAACTGTGCTCGTTTTCACACTTTTCAAGGGATGACATGAACAGGGTGCTATTTTTGGTCAGACCACTGAACATTTCTACTCAAGAAATGCACAATTATTGAGCTGAAGATTGAGAAATGGTGACAGGGCATTCTTCATGAAATCTTGTTTATTTTAGTTACATATGTACACTTAAGGAT
Organism: Hemiscyllium ocellatum; assembly: GCF_020745735.1. Classification (NCBI taxonomy): domain Eukaryota; kingdom Metazoa; phylum Chordata; class Chondrichthyes; order Orectolobiformes; family Hemiscylliidae; genus Hemiscyllium; species Hemiscyllium ocellatum. Next base: position 136,462,837 of record NC_083401.1, read on the forward strand.
AAAGGTGCAAAAAAACCTCAAACAATTCATGCACGTACAATTTAAATACATTTTGCAACTTTCCTGAGTGACAGTCACATTCACAAGACAACTTTCCTTTTGAGACTTGCAGTCAACCTAATTCCAGGCTGAAAATCTCTCAGGACAAAAAAGTCCCTTCACAGAGATGACTTTTAATTATCAATGTAATTTCTACCTGTTAACATTACATGATAAGCAGCAATATCTTCCAAAATGTAAACATTTCACCTGCACATCATTTCTACAGAGACATTCTTTCCAAGTACTTCAACTTTGGCTAGATCCTGAGGTTTGATATCATATCAGCAAAGTCCCAAGGTTCATTTAAAATATCAGTGATTCATAAACACTTCAGTAAAACCAGGGCAATGTTAATGTCAATTAATTGATATTAAATTTTGCCCTGAAATGTTTCATTCAACCAGGAACTAAAGTATGTTTGGTCAACAATTCAAAGTCTTTACCTACACTTTGCCATCAAAATATCATGTCGGATACACAAGCTTTCAACAACAACAGAAAGGTTGGAATAAATTTGGATTATAACTTAGTTTGTCCCATGACAATACCTTTACATTCCCTCTCTGAACACTCTGCCCATATTCTCCTACATTGTTCCAATACAGCTCAGTATTTGCTCAAGCAAGATTACCTCAAGTTTATGACAGGACACACTGAAGTCTTCAGAAGCAACAATATGGTAAACAGTTTCAATCACAATCTCTGCCCCTCCATCTTCTGATTGGACTGTAGTGATTTGTTCATCGTTCTCCCTTTTCCCACTTACAACTCCTCAAAACACAGTTCTTGTTCCTTCACTTGCCCCATATATTTTGCCTTGTGCTCTCAGCCTTTTTGCAATCAGATCTCTCCTCTCTTCAGACCTACAAAGCTTGCAACAGCCCAGTAAAGTCACTTACTAGCACATTCACATGTGCATAAAGGAATGAGGGATAAGTGCTGGCTTTGGCAGCGATGCAAATTTATTTAAATAATTTACTAATAGTCATAAGTCAAGTTATTAAAAAAGGTACCAATTATCTTAATAACAAAAGCATTTGATAACCAACAGATCTGTTTTAGTTTGATTCTTCCCTAAGTTCACAAGCCTACAAGCCTTGTCTAACTGCACCTTTGATGACCACAAATTATTTTCCAATACTAATGGAGAACGTTAACAAATTGCTTTCAGTTGTACAGTATCTGCTCCAGTGCCAGACCACATTCAGAATAATCGTACAAAAAACATCCCGTAAAAAGAAGCTCTCCAGCACAGCACAGCATTTCACAGCAGCAGCCGGATTTCTTAGGCTCTGTGTAGACAGTTACAGTGGAAGTAGGTTAAACAATGAAGTATGTTTCAGAGGATCGATACAGGGGAACTGCTCGAACAACATATCGAACAGTGATATCAGAAAGTGAGTGCCCTGCACACAGCTTCTTCATTTCAGTGTTCACTGTCCAGCAACTTCCGTGGGGGGGGGCAATCAAGTGAATCCCATAGCAGCTTCAATTCTTAGTTACGTTGTCTGAAACCTGAAATACAATTAAATAAAACATTATTTTTCCCACAACTGAAGATATTTCCTTTGATTGTGAGGACAATATCTTCATCAAGTATAATTATGGGGCATTATCAACTGGGCTGTTAAACAAATAGGTGCAATTTTGTTAATGATTCATTGATTTTACAATATGATGTTATTACATACCGGATCCAAGGAAGGTGTGGCAAAACGTTAATATTTTTCAAATATCACTTTAAATATTAAAATAGAACAGATAACAAACAATTTAAGAATTATGTCCTGGAGCCTTTACAATGCAGAGCAGAATATCATGGAGCTGACTGTGAGGGAAGGAAACATGAAAAGGAGTTGAAGTCCCTGTTTTGATCACTGGGTTATATTGAATTGTCTGACCTCAACTGGCTGCTGACGGTATGACAACCATGGGAGCTTGAGCTCGGTATTACCCAGCATTCCTGCCCCTGATTACTAACCAGGGACACCCCACCGGATGTATCATACGTAGGTGATGGTGTAGGATTCAGTCCTGATGCCACTGTGATTGAAAGCTTGCTAGCATTCACTGTCACAGCTCACATACAGCTATTAGATTTAGGGAAAGAGTAATAGAATGCACCAAGAGCTTACACAAACAAGCAGCAGACTGGTGTTAAAGTCTTTGCCAAGGAGCTGAAGGCAAACATGAGAAAAGCACTTTACTCAAGCATATTTGATCAGAAATACTGTATGTATGTTTACAAACACCAACCTTTCCTGGATCTAATGATAATCTTCACCCAGTCTGTATCAGGGCTCACACAAAACCTCTGCCCATTTTTTGTGGTGATGCTGTAAGGAGAAGGTAAATCTTTAAAATCTAATTCACAGAAGCTGGACATCTCCCATGTAAGGTGAGAATCAGTGACACAAACACAATCCTTCAGATCTGCTATGTAAAGAAACTATGATTGATACAACATGTTTACAAAGAAGTTCAATATCTCAATAGAAATAGGAAAATGAAAAAGGTTAAAGGTGATATTCTGACCCATATACTTACATTATCTCTTGTGTCTCACAATGTGGTCCTTTTGGAACATATTTCAAATTCTTGATGGTCCTTGGATCAATAAAATTGGAGATGGTTTTGAGGCACCGACACCGTCCTTGAGTACCTAGGATTGGATTACCTGTGAATGAAATAAATGGATCTTCAATTTCAATTTTGATTGCAGTTGACAGAATCTTGACATGTCCTTTAAATGCTGAATTCAGTATTAAAACAAGCATCATATTATCCATCATGTATATCACCAGTGACCGCTTAATTCAGTCAGCGCACTGAGAAATGTATGGCCACGCAATACATCAGCAGAAAGACTCCTTCCCATGTTAAACTGCAAGAAAAACTAAAACACAAGATAGAAATGCTGACCCACCTTGTGCAGCAATAGCACACAGGAGCAGGATGGCAGTCAGTACAGCTGCTGCTCTGTTCATCTTTGACTGTTGCTGAATAGATTTCTGCTGAAGATCTTCTGTCTACTTCACTCTCTCTTTGAATGAAGTTCTGCTGAAGACAGGTCCAATAAGCTCCTATTTATGGGGATCCTTTACTTTTGGTTTGCGTAATCTCAAACAGTGGAAGCTTTCAAAATTCTGTGGACGGGCATTTCCCTGCTCCTGAGTCAACTTTTCTCATTTTGCAATTTTAATGATGTTCACCCCTGTTCAGTATTTCACAGAAGCAACAGGCAGGTCGGGGAAACTGAATTAATTTCACCTAGATTTTAAAAATTGAATTATAGTTTTCAGAAATTGTTACCTTTGGCAAAAAGAAGTGTAGAGAGGCAACATGAATAAGTTGTCCTCTGACTGGTATAATTGTAAAAGATATAGAGGTTCTAGATTTATCGCTGAGTGATTAACATGTTAGTCAAACTTCCACACACCATCAAGTCGAATTTTTTGTTCCAACATTTCAATCTTGTTATTTTGCAAATTCTCATAGAATCAAGTCCTTTTGAGTGGTCATAATTTTTTTTCATTTCTGGATAGCTTTCAAAGTCAATTACAAATTACTAAAATTAAATGCATTAATTTCATGCTTTTTATTGATTTTCCAAAACAGATTAACATCAGATAATCTGCAGAATAATCTAGTTTTTGATTTTACACTTCAGTCACTGGTGAACTCTGCATCATCATGGCAGTAAACACAAACAAATCAAGGAGCTGCATCTTAAAATATAGAGGCAATATTTCTGACTTTCATTGGCTTTACTTTATGATGTGATTTTCAGACCTGCATGTTAAGGTGAAGTGGTGTAAATGTAATTTTGAAGTTGTTTAGAGACAGCAGTTTTAATTAAAGTTGAGACTGAGGCTGCTGTAATTTTAGCCTTGGAAAATAAATATCTTCAGTTTTTTTAAATTCAAATACTGATGTTTAAATTATCACTGTCATTTATACAAAATATGCAGCAATGACTTATCAGAAACCAAACTAGTTATATTTTAGATATTCTTCCCCAAAATAAATAGTTTCAAATTGACTGAGGAAAATTTTAGTTCCGCATTTTGTAATTGACCCAAGGAACAATGCTACTGTCCATTCTCAATACTGAACCTTGGGATTATATGAGGAAGGAAGTATGCATCTGAGTAAATGACAAGAAATGGATAATTCTATAATTTGACAATAGAAGCTGCAGTGTTAGCTCATTTCCAAAGCTCGAGCATCAATTGTAGAATTGTAACCTGTATGGCTCCCTCTATCCTAGCACCCTCTGATCTGTATGTCCCTGCTTACTCTGATCTGCTGGTACTGCTCACAAAGCTTTTCACTGTACTTAGGTACATGTCACAATAAATCAAATCAAATCAAATGCGGTGGATGTTAAAATAATTATTTTCACCTGCAAAATATTTTTAAAGTCTATGTTACTTAATGCAAAATGAAACATTTAGTATTCTAATTTAACAGTATCTGGGTGATCAGGGATGATCTCATAGGGATGAATGAGAACATGCGGCAGATCTCTATTTGATGGAGTCACACAAAGAGAACACACACGGGTTCACTGACAACCGGCTGCTGTTGGAATGAAATCTGACGAGCACTTGAACAGTGACTGTGGTGAACTTCTGTTGCTTCAAAAGGAAGCAAAGGTTTCCATCCGTCAGTAGTCAGTCTGTCATGCTGTTGCACCGGTTAGCAAGGAGAAGCATAAAACTGGTGTCTGGCAACGGTTTGAGCAGAGAGGTTAATACAACCATGTAAGGTGTGTCACAGGTTTACAAGCACCATCTGTGAGGAGAAAGTGAGGACTGCAGATGTTGGAGATCAGAGTCAAGACATATGGTGCTGGAAAAGCACAGCTGGTCAGGCAGCATCCGAAGAGCAGGAGAGTCGATATTTCAGGCATCAGCTCCATTTCTGGTTAGGAGGTTATATTGCAGCTCAAAGTGCAGCCAATGGCAGACTGGAGAGAGTACAAATGTCTGGAGTATTTATAGGCAATCCACAATCAAAAATGATCCAGATTCTGACAGCATTTAGCAATAGCTAACACTAGTCAAAATGGGTGTTGTTGTATGGGATTGAGTCAATGCTAGAGGATTAATAAAGAGTGGATGTGTCCATCAGGAACCTTTTGGAAATTGATAGATTATGTGACAGCACAATGCTAAAACCCAAGACACCAGGAGTTTTGAACATTGGAAATGGTCAGCACTGAGGTTGGAGGGTGCAAGAATGTGGCTCTTGTGGTGAATATTGTGATCATAGTCCATAGATAGCACATGTCGTCTGTTGTTTCAAGAGTCGTGCATTGTAATAAGCAGCATTTCCCTTTGTCTGATTGAAACAAACAAGGCACTGGCAGGGTCAACCCAGCAAAAAACGTGACAGTGTTGCGGCTGTATGTGTGCTGACTCCTCCCACTGGGTTTGTACAGCCATTAGTCGTATTGCAGAGTCAGATTGAATTCAAACAGCAGTTGGTACGGGTGAACCATGTGATTTCCAAGAAATCTGATCATTTGAATTGAATTGAATTAGGTTTAATGTAATATGTATTCACATCAGTACGGTGAAAAGTTTACAATTCATCAGTTACAGCACCATCTTAAACTCAAAGGTACCTAGGTACATAACTGTAGTATTATTTTATACTCTGTGTAGCTTTGCCCACATAATAACGGGTGGACAAGAAAGCAGCAGGAACCATCTATAAGATGTACAACAGAATTGAGTACATGAGTTGGGAGGCCCTGTTGCAGCTGTACAGGACATTGGTTAGGCCACTGATGGAATATTGCGTGCAATTCTGGTCTCCTTCCTATCAGAAAGATGTTGTAAAACTTGAAAGGGTTCAGAAAAGATTTACAAGGATGTTGCCAGGGTTGGAGGATTTGAGCTACAGGAAGAGGCTGGGGCTGTTTTCCCTGGTGCATCGGAGGCTGAGGGGTGACCTTATAGAGGTTTGCAAAATTATGAGGGGCATGGATAGGGTAAATAGACCAAGTCTTTTCCCTGGGATCGGGGAGTTCAGAAGTAGAAGTGAGAGGGGAATGATATCAAAGAGACCTAAGGGGCAACTTTTACACACAGAGGGTGGCACGTGTATGGAATGAGCTGCCAGAGGATGTGGTGGAGGCTGGTACAATTGCAACATTTAAGAGGCATTTGGATGGCTTTATGAATTGGAAGGGTTTGGAGGGATATGGGCCGGGTGCTGGCAAGTGGGACTAGATTGGGTTGGGATATCTAGTTGGCATAGAAAGGTTATACCCATTTCCAACAGGTATGCTGTTTTGGAAAATGTAGGGGGTGATGGATTCTCAGGGGAGCACGGTGGCACAGTGGTTAGCACTGCTGCCTCACAGCGCCAGGGACCTGGGTTCAATTCCCGCCTCAGGCGACTGACTGTGTGGAGTTTGCACATTCTCCCCGTGTCTGCGTGGGTTTCCTCCGGGTGCTCCGGTTTCCTCCCACAGTCCAAAGATGTGCGGGTCAGGTGAATTGGCCATGCTAAATTGCCCATAGTGTTAGGTAAGGGGTAAATGTAGGGGTATGGGTGGGTTGCGCTTCGGCGGGTCGGTGTGGACTTGTTGGGCCGAACGGCCTGTTTCCACACTGTAAGTAATCTAATCTAATAGCCAAGTTTTTGGTATTGAGACTGACTCTAATGCAACGAGGGGTACGTCGACTTCCAAGAGATCAATTGTGTTAGGGGATTCTGCAGTCAGAGGTACAGACATTTCTATGGCCAGCAGAGAAAAAGCAGAATGGTGTGTTGTTTCCCTGGTGCCAGGATTAAGTATGTCTCAGAGAAGGTGCAGAATGTTCTCAAGGGGGAGAGGGGCCAGCAGGAGGTCATTGTCCACATTGGAACCAATGACATAGGAAGGGAATAGTTTGAGATTCTGAAGGGAGATTACAGAGAGTTAGGCAGAAATTTAAAAAGGAGGTCCTCAAGGGTAGTAATATCTGGATTTCTCCCAGTGCTATGAGCTAGTGAGGGCAGGAATAGGAGGATAGAGCAGATGAATGCATGGCTGAGGAGCTGGTGTACGGGAGAAGGATTCACATTTTTGGATCATTGGAATCTCTTTTGGGGTAGAAGTGACCTGTACAAGAAGAACGCATTGCACCTAAATTGGAAGGGGACTAATATACTGGCAGAGAAATTTGCTAGAACTGCTTGGGAGGATTTAAACTAGCAAGGTGGGGAGGTGGGACCCAGGGAGATAGTGAGGAAAGAGATCAATCTGAGACAGGTACAGCTGAGAACAGAAGTGAGTCAAACAGTCAGGGCAGGCAGGGACAAGGTAGAACTAATAAATTAAACTGCATTTATTTCAATGCAAGGGGCCTAACAGGGAAGGCAGATAAACTCAGGGCATGATTAAGAACATGGAACTGGGATATCATAGCAATTACAGAAACATGGCTCAGGGATGGGCAGGACTGGCAGCTGAATGTTCCAGGACACAAATGCTACAGGAAGGATAGAAAGGGAGGTAAGAGAGGAGGGGAAGTGGCATTTTTGATAAGGGATAGCATTACAGCTGTGCTGAGGGAGGATATTCCTGGAAATACATCCAGGGAAGTTATTTGGGTGGAACTGAGAAATAAGAAAGGGATGATCACCTTATTGGGATTTAATGATAGACCTGAAAATGTGTTGCTGGAAAGGCGCAGCAGGTCAGGCAGCATCCAAGGAGCAGGAGAATCGACGTTTCTCTTTCTCCTTTAATTATAGATCCCCTAATACTCAGAGGGAAATTGAGAAACAAACTTGTAAGGATGTCTCAGCTATCTGTAAGAATAATAGCGTGGTTATGGTAAGGGATTTTAACTTTCCAAACATCAACTGGGACTGCCATAGTGTTAAAGGTTTAGATGGAGAAGAATCTCTTAAGTGTGTACAAGACAATTTTCTGATTCAGTATGTGGATGTACCTCCCAGAAAAGGTGCAAAACTAGACCTACTCTTGGGAAATAAGGCAGGGCAGGTGACTGAGGTGTCAGTGGGGGAGCACTTTGGGGCCAGTGACCATAATTCTATTCGTTTTAAAATAGTGATGGAAAAGGATAGACCAGTTCTAAAAGTTGAAGTTCTAAATTGGAGAAAGGCCAATTTTGACGGTATTAGGCAAGAATTTTCGAAAGCTGATTGGAGGCAGATGTTCGCAGGTAAAGGGACGGCTGGAAAATGGGAAGCCTTCAGAAATACCAAGAATCCAGAGAAAATATATTCCTGTCAAGGTGAAAGGGAAGGTTGGTAGTTATAGGGAATGCTGGATGGCTAAAAAAATTGAGGGTTTTGTTAAGAAAAAGAAGGAAGCATATGTCAGGTACAGACAGGATAGATCAAGTGAATCCTTAGAAGAGTATAAAGAAAGTAGGAGTATACTTAAGAGGGAAATCAGGAGGGCAAGACGGGAACATGAGATAGCTTTGGCAAATAGAATTAAGGAGAATCCAAAGGGTTTTTACAAATATATTAAGGACAAAAGGGTAACTAGGGAGAGAATAGGGCCCCTCAAAGATCAGCAAGGCGGCCTTTGTGTGGAGCCACAGAAAATGGGGGAGATACTAAATGAATATTTTGCATCAGTATTTACTGTGGAAAAGGATATGGAAGATATAGGCTGTTGGGAAATAGATGGTGACATCTTGCAAAATGTCCAGATTACAGAGGAGGATGTCTTGAAGCAGTTAAAGGTGAATAAATCCCCAGGACCTGATCAGGTGTACCCCAAGAACTCTGTGGGAAGCTAGAGAAGTGATTGCTGGGCCTCTTGCTGAGATATTTGTATCATCGATAGTCACAGGTGAGGTGCCGGAAGACTGGAAGTTGGCAAATGTGCTGCCACAGTTTAAGAGGGTGGTAAGGACAAGCCAGGGAACTATACACCAGTGAGCCTGACCTCGGTGGTGGGCAAGTTGTTGGAGGGAATCCTGAGGGACAGGATGTGCATGTATTTGGAAAGGAGAAAGTGAGGACTGCAGATGCTGGAGATCAGAGCTGAAAATGTGTTGCTGGAAAAGCACAACAGGTCAGGCAGCATCCAAGGAGAATCGATGTTTCAGGCATGAGCCCTTCTTCAGGAATCATTCCATGTATTTGGAAAGGCAAGGACTGATTCGGGATAGTCAACATGGCTTTGTGCGTGGGAAATCATGTCTCACAAACTTGATTGAGTTTTCTGATGAAGTAACAAAGAGGATTGATGAGGGCAGAGCAGTAGATGTGATCCATATGGACTTCAGTAAGGCGTTCGACAAAGTTCCCCATGGGAGACTGATTAGCAAGATTAGATCTCATGGAATACAAGGAGAACTAGCCATTTGGATACAGAACTGGTTCAGAGGTAGAAGACAGAGGGGGGTGGTGGAGGATTGTTTTTCAGAATGGAGGCCTGTGACCAGTGGAGTGCCACAGGGATCGCTGCTGGGTCCTCTACTTTTTGTCATTTACATAAATGATTTGGATGCGAGTATAAGAGGTACAGTTAGTAAGTTTGCAGATGACACCAAAATTGGAGGTGTAGTGGACGCGAAGAGAGTTACCTCAGATTACAACAGGATCTTGACCAGATGGGTCAATGGGCTGAGGAGTGGCAAATGGAGTTTAATTCAGGTAAATGCGAGATGCTGCATTTTGGGAAAGCAAATCTTAGCAGGATGTATATACTTAATGGCATGGTCTTAGGGAGTGTTGCTGAACAAAGAGACCTTGGAGTGCAGGTTCATAGCTCCTTGAAAGTGGAGTCGCAGGTAGATAGGATAGTGAAGAAGGTGTTTGGTGTGCTTTCCTTTATTGGTCAGAGTATTAAGTACAGGAGTTGGGAAGTCATTTTGCGGCTGTACAGGACATTGGTTAGGCCACTGTTGGAATATTGCTTGCAATTCTGGTCTTCTTACCATCAGAAAGATGTTGTAAAACTTGAAAGGGTTCAGAAAAGATTTATAAGGATGTTGCCAGGGTTGGAGGATTTGAGCTAAAGGGAGAGGCTGAACAGGCTGGGGCTATTTTCCCTGGAGCATCATAGGCTGAAGGGTGACCTTATAGAGGTTTACAAAATTATGAGTGGCATGGATAGGAATAATAGGTAAAGTCTTTTTCCTGGGTTCGGGAAGTCCAGAACTAGAGGGCATAGGTTTTGGGTGAGAGGGGAACGACATAAAAGAGACCTAAGGGACAACTTTTTCACGCAGTGGGTGGTACGTTTATGGAATGAGCTGCCAGAGGATGTGGTGGAGGGTGGTACAATTGCAACATTTAAGAGGCATTTTCATGGGTATATGAATAAGAAGGGTTTGGAGGGATATGGGCCAGGTGGTGGCAAGTGCGACTAGATTAGGTTGGGATATCTGGTCGGCATGGACAGGTTGGACCGAAGGAATCTGTTTCCATGCTGTACATCTCTATGATTCTATGAACCGAAGGGTCTGTTCCCATGCTGTACATCTCTATTACTCTATGACTCTATTCCTTTGGACAACACCTTCCAAACCGATGACCACTAACTGAGAAGAACAGGGATAATAGAATCATAGGAAGAAAACAATCTGCAAGTTCCACGCTGACCCACTCCCCATCCTGAATTGGAAATTAAAAATCAGGAGAGTAATATTGTACAGTTTGCAGACAGTAGGAGGGATGATTCGAGTATATTTGGCAGGTTCAACCAGGTACATTTGATGTTTGATGTTATTGTGGTGGCCTCCATGCAGTAGGGAGGAAACCTGGTGTCCATTGGATGGGGAAGTTATCAGACTTGACAGCTTTCTCAATCTCACGACCAAACACACTGTCAAGACCACCCATAATGCTGTGAAATGTTCTTATGGTCTGCAAGGGCCCTTTCACTTCATCCACTCACCGCAATATGAGAACAAAACCAATCATTGAAACAGCCACATCAAATACAAAGTAATTGAATTTCTTGGAAGTCACATGGTTCACTAACATGAGCTGCGTTTTAAATAAAATCTGGCTATGGAATACTACTAACCGCTGTACATACCCAGGCGGAGGAGTCAGTACAGCGACAGGCCCAACACTCGGTTACAAGCGTAAAGTGAAACTGGAATCATCTCCAGACAATCTGGAAGCTGATTATTAGCGTGCACGACTGTTTTGAAACAAACACACTCCATGAGCTAATTATGGACTATGATTGTGATATTCAGCACAAGAACCACACTCTAGCACTCTCCAATCTCACTGCTGACTATTCCCAAATGTCCAAAACTCCTCATTCCCAGGGTCCTGGGTTTTAGCATTGTGCTGTCACATCATCTATCAACTTCCATCAGGGTCCTGATGCTCACTCCTACTCCATTCTGACCCTCTAACATTCACCCTATCCCATGTACTGACACCCATATCTGCCAGGGGTAGCTACTGCTGAATGCTGTCAGAATCGGGGTCATTTCTGAATCTGGATTGCCTACAAATTACTCCAGACATTTGTACTCTCCCCAGGTCTGCCATTGGCTGTGTTTTGGGCTGCACTATAACCTTACACATGGCACTTGTAAAACTGTGATACACCTGACACAGTTGTATTAACCTCTCTGCTGAAACTGTTCCCAGACATTGGAACCACCTGCTAAACCAGTGCCCTCATTGTACAATCCCACTGATACCCACTCTCGGGGAAGCCCCTCACCAATACTTTCCGATTCAGGGTTTATACTTCCCCTTGTTAACCCGTGAAACAGCATGAGAGACTGACTATTGTCGGATGGAAACCTTTGCAGATATCATTCCTTTTGAAGCAACAGAAGTTCACCACAGTCACTGTTCACATCCTCATCTGATTTCATTCAAACAGCAGCTGGTTGCCGGTGAACCCGTATGTATTCCAGGGAATCTGGTTATTTTGGGTAGAAGTCTCTTTGTGTGATTATACTCATTCTAGATCTGCTCCATATTCTGATTCCATGGCTAAGTTCATTCCTGTGCAATCCTTGATCACCCTGACATCGGTAAATTAGAATGTTTCATTTTGCCTTAAGTAGTGTTGCAGACTTTGGAAATGATTTTGAAGATGAAAGTCATTATTTTAACATCCGCTGCATTTACAATTGATGCTTGAGCTTTATAAATGAGTAAACTCTGCAGCTTTTATTGTCAAATTAGAGAATGATCTATTTTCTTGTAAGTTGGGACTTTTAGCTCAGGCCATGCTTGCTTCCTCACACAGGGATCAATGGGGAGTGTGGAAAATGACATTGTTCTTGGGGTCACCTGAAAAATGCAGAACTTTCCACAGTCAACTTGAAGCTCTTCATTTATGGGATGAATATCTAAAATGTGATCTATTTTACTTTAATAAGTGATTGGTGCAAACCTTTTGAGCCATTTTAATTGTGTGTTAATAATACAGTTCAAGCAATAAATCAATGGCTGAGGCGGTGATGCAATGTGCCGGGGCTCAGATTCTGAGATCATGAAGAATAGAAAGGGAGGCAAGAGAGGAGGAGGAATCATGTTTTTGATGAAGAAAAACATTTCTACTATAATTGGAGAGAAACAATCTGAGGGGTCGTCTAGTGAAAATGTATGGGTTGAAATCAGAAATAAGAAACTGATGATCATCTGATGGGATGTACCATAGGCCCCTAATAGTCAGAGGGAAATTGAGGAACAACTACATAGAGAGATACTAGATATATGTAAGAATAATAGAATTGTAATAGTTGGAGATTTTCATTTTCCAAACATTGACTGGGACTGCCATAGTGTAAAAGGTTTGGGTGGTAAGGAATTTGTTAAGTGTGTTCCAGAAAATCTTCTTTATCAATATGCAAATGTTCCTATGACAGAAACAGACAACCTGACATTCTCTTGGCAAATAAGGCAGGGTAAGTGACTGATGTGTTCATTGGGGTAAACATTTAGACTAGTGAACATCATTCTATCAGTTTTAAAATAGTTATGGAAAAGGATAAGCCTTCCATAAACCTTAAAGCTCTTAATTGGAATAGGGCAAGTTTTGATGATGTGAGAGAACTTTCAAAAGTTGATTATAGGAGACTGTTCTCATGAAAAGGAATGACTGACAAGTGGGAAGCTTTCAAAATTGCGAGAACAACAGTTCAGAAGGACTATGTTCTTTTCAGAGTGAAAGGTAAGGCTGGTAAGATGAGGGAACATTGGATGAATAAAGGTATTAAGGTTCTAGTGAAGAAAACGAAGTAATCATATCTTAGATATTGACAACTGGGATCAACCAAATCTCTGGAAGAATAAAAAGAGTGTCGGGGCATTCTTAAGAGGGAAATCAGGAAGGTTTCAAGGGGATATCTGAGATGGCATTGGCAGATAAAATAATGGACAATTCAAAGAGATAGTATTCGTATATTAAAAGCAAAAAAAGCAACTAGAGAGAATAAGGCCCTTAAAGACCACATGGCTGTCATTCTTGAATTGAATTGAATTGAATTTATTGTCATGTATACCAAGGAGCTCAGGATATGAGAGACGTATTCAATCAGAATATTTCATATCAGCTTTTACTGTGGAGAAAGAAATGATAACTAGATAACTCAGTGAAATAAATATAAATGTTTTGAAAACAATTCACATGACAGAAGATGAAGTGTTGGAGGCCTTAGAAAACATCAAGGTGGGTAACCTCTGAGAGTTGAACAAGTATATCCCGGGATATTGTGGGAAGTTAAGAATGAAAGTGCAGGGCCTCTAGCAAAAATATTTGTACCATCTATCAACATAGGTGAGGTGCCAGAGAACCAGACGCTGACTAACATTGTCCCTCTATTTAACAAAGGCTGTACTGAGAAATGTGGGAAATATAGACCCGTGAATCTGACATTGGTGCTGGGCAGGTTTTTGGAGGTGATTCTGAAAGATGGAATTTACATGCATCTGGAGAGGCAAGGAATAATCAGGGACAATTAGCAAGACTTTGTGTGAGGGAAATCATTTCTCACAAACTTGATTGGGTTTTTTGAGGAAGTAACCAAAATGATTGATGTGGGCAGAGAGGAAGATGTTGTTTACTTGGACTTTAGTAAATCTTTTGATAATATTCAACATGAGAGACTAATTACCTCATAGATTGTAGAATCTCTACAGTGTAGAAACAGGCCCTTCAACCCAACAAGTTCATATCGATCCTCCGAAGAGTAACCCACCCAGACCCATTCCCTGACCCTATATTTACCCCTGACTAATTAGTAAAGTTAGGTCACATGGGACTCAGGGTGAGCTTGCCAATTGGATACAAAATTGGTTTGACAGTAGGAGTCAGGGGGTGGTGGTGGGGAGCTGTGTTTCAGACTGGAGGCCTGTCACCCCGAATGGTGTCCCATTGGATTGTCATTTATATAAATAATTTGGATGAGAATACAGGAGGCATAGTTAGTAAGAATGTTGTCTAAGATTACAAAGAGATTTTGATCAATTGAGTCAATGAGTTAAGGAGTGGCAGATGGAGTTTAATTTGGATAAATATGAGGTATTGCATTTTAATAAAATGAACAAGGTCAGCGCTTATACAATTAATGATGGGGCTATAATAGTGTTGGAGAACAGAGAGACATCAGGGTTCAAGTATATAATTGTTAGAAATTTGTGTAATAGGTTGACAGGAAGGTTAGAAAGGTGCTTAGTACACTGGCATTCATAATGTGTTGGGACATCATGTTAAGATTGTACAGGATGTTGTTGAGGCCTCTTCTGGAGTACTATGTGCAGGTCTGGTCGCCCTGTTATAGGAAGGATATTATTAAATTGGAAAGGGTTCAGTGAATGGATGGGTTATAAAAATAGACTGGATAGGCTGGGATCTTTTTCACTGGAGTGAAGCAGGTTGAGGGGTAACTTTATAGAAGTTTACAAAATTATGACAGGCATCGATAAGGTGAATAGCAAAAGGTAGGGGAATTCAAAACAAGGGGGCATGTTTTTAAGGTGAGAGGAAAAAGATGTAAAAAGGACACGAGGAGCAGCCTTCTATTGACAGAGAGCAAGGTTAGTGTGTGGAATGAACTGCCGGAGGAAGTGGTGGATGCAGGTATAGTTACAATGGATAAAAGACATTTGGACAAGTACATGAATAAGAAGGGTTTGAGGGATATGGGTTAAACACTGGCCGGTGGGAACAATTTAGTTTGGGAACATGTTCGACATGGATGTGTTGAAGTGAAGGATGTGTTTCCATGTTATATGGCCTCTATAACAAACAACCAAAATAAAATATGACAGTGAATGATTTAAACATCTTCACCAGAACAACAGTTTTAGAGATATTGCTTTTCCAGAGCTAATGTTACAGCACCCTCAATCTAACCCAATCCAAACTGACATTTACGTCATATCTTTTCTTTCCAAACCTGAACATTCAGGTCAAAGAGACACATCATCGAGTAAAACCAATGAAAGACAGAAATATTTTAAAATGCTGTTCCATTGATTTGTTGGTGTTTTCCGTTTTGTTAGGCCATAAGTTCATAAGACATAGGAGCAGAAGTTAGGCCATTCAGCCGATTGAGTCTGCTATGGCATTCAACCTTGGTTGTTAAGTTTCTCAACTCCATTCTCCTGCTTTCTCCCCATAGCCGTTGATCAAGAACTTATCTATCTGAGTGTTAAATATACTCAATGACATGTTCACCACAGCCTTCTGTAGCAATGAATTCCATTGATTTACTACTCTCTGGCTGAAGAGGTTTCTCCTTATGTACATTCCAAAAGGTCTTCCCTTTAATCTAAGGCTGTGCCCTCGGATCCTCTTTTCTCCTACCAATGGAAACAACTTCCCAACATCCACGCTGTGCAGGTCATTCAATATTCTGTAGGTTTCAATTTGATCCCCACCTCATCGTTTTAAAGTCCATCAAGTTTAGTCCCAGAGTCCTCAAACAGTCATCATATGTTAAGCTTTTCATTCCTGGGACCATTGCCATGAACCTCCTTAGACCAGTACATCCTTCCTGAGATATGAGGCCTAAAACTGTGCACAATACTCCAAATGTGGTCTGACCAGAGCCTTATAGACCCTCAGAAGTACATCCCTGCTTATATATTCAAGTCCTCTCAAAATAAATGCCATCATTGCATTTGCCTCCCTAACTACTGACTCAACCTGCAAGTTTACCTTCAGAAAATCTGGACTCTTCAAGTCTCTTTGCACTTCAGATTTCTGAATTTTCTCCCCATTTAGGAAATAGTCCATGCCTCTGTTCTTCCTAACAAAGTGCATGACCTCACATTTTCTCACGTTGTACTCCATCTACCAATCGTTTGCCCTCTCTGCTAACCTGTCCAAACCCTTCTGCAGCTTTCACACTTCCTCAATGCTACCTGACCCTCAACCTATCTTGTTTTCATCTGCAAACTTACCCAGAATGCCCTCAGTTCTTCATTGAGATTGTTAATGTATAAAGTAAACATTTTGATGAAGAGATCCCCAATGACTGGGGTGTAAAATCTAGAACTGTAATATTCTGCAGATCATCGGATATTAATTGCTTTGGGAAATCAATAAAAAGCATAAAACTGATGTGGTTTGATTTTAGCATTTTTTGTTGACATTGAAAGCTAACTAATAATCAAGGAAAGATATGATGACCACCACAAAAGGAATTGATTCTATGATAATATACAAAAACACTTCAAACGATTGGGATGGTAATTCAACTTGAATCTGTTTGGAAATTTGACAAATATCTTTCATTAAGATTAGATTACTTATAGTGTGTAAACAGGCCCTTCGGCCCAACAAGTCCACACCGACCCTCCAAAGAGCAACCCACCCCAGACCCATTTACCTACATTTTACCCCTTCACTTGACATGACAGGCAATTTAGCATGGTCATTTCATCTAATCTGCACATCTTTGTACTGTGGAAGGAAACCCACACAGACACAGGGAGAATATACAAACTCTACACAGACAGCTGGCCGAGGCAGGAATTGAACTTAGGTCTCTGGCACTGTGAGGCAGCAGTGCGAACCACTGTGCCACCGTAAATATGCTATCTACTCAGTAGTAAAGGAGGCAGCTATATCACTTTTATAATTAAACTCATCGGATGGCAAATTTGACCTTGTGTCTGACTACACCTCTTTTAGCATTTTGGCTAAAGTGACAATTTCTGAAAGCTATGGTTAACCTTTTAAAATCTAGATTTAATTAATTCAGTTTACCTGGCCTGCCTGTTACTGCTGCAAATTATGTAACATGGTAAATCTCATTAAAACTGCAAAATGAAAGAAAGTTGACTCAGAGCAGGGAAATTGCCTTTTACAGAATTATGTCAGCTTACGAAAATTTATGTTCTCTATAAATAGGAGCTGATTGGACCTGTCCTCAGCAGAACAGCATTCAACAGAGAGAGTGACACTGAAGTAGACAGAAGATCTTCAGCAGAAATCTATTCAACAACAAAGTCGATAATGAACAGAGCAGCAGCTGTACTGACTGCCATCCTGCTCCTGTGTGTTATTGCTGCACAAGGTATGTCAGTATTTCTATCTTGTGATTTAGTTTGCAATATAATATATAATTCTATTTTTTTGCAATAGAAAGTGTTTCTGCTGATGTATTGAGCAGCCATACAGGTCTGTGTGGTAGTTGGTTGTTCATTAACGAATTAAACAGTCACTGATGGTGCATGCTATTGATAATATGATGCTATTGATAATATGATGCTATTGATAATATGACTTTTTTTAAATACTGAATTCAATGCTTAAATAAAATGTTAACATTTTGTCAATGACATCACACTCAGAATTTCAGTTCAATTTATTTCATTCACAGGCATTCCAATCCCGGGTACTCAAGGTCGGTGTCTGTGCCCTGAGAATCCCAGCTCCAATTTTATTAATCTGAAAACCATTCAGAGTTTGCAATACATTCCCAAAGGGTCACACTGTGAGAAGCAAGAGATAATGTGAGTAATTGGATCAAAACACCATCTTTAATCTTCCTCGTATTCTCCATTCTATTTAAACGGTGTAATATGTTTGTAAACATATTGGGTCACTCACAGTTTCTTTACGTAGCAGATCTGAAGGATTGTGTTTGTGTCACTGATTCTCACCTTACATGGGAGATGTCCAGTTTCTGTGAATTAGAGTTTGAAGATTTTCCTTCTCTTTACAGCATTACCATGGAAACTGGGAAGATTGTTTGTGTGACCCCCAATGCCAAGTGGGTGAAGATTATCTTTAGATCCAGGCAAGGTTGGTGCTTGTAAACATACATATGGTATCTGTGAATACATGTGTTTGAGTGAACTGCAATTCTCATGTTGACCCCAGTTCCTTGGCCAAGGCTTTAACACCAGTCTGCTGCCCAATCGTGCAGGATCTTGGTGCATTCTGTTACTCTGTCCCTAAATCTGGTATTTACATGTGAGCTGTGACAGTGAATGCTAGCAAGCTATTCAACCACAGTGGCATCAGGACTGAATCCTATGCTGTTCTCACCATCACCCATGCCTGGTAAATCCAGGAGCAGATGGGATGTCCCTGGTTAGTAATCAGGGGCAGGATTGCTGGGTAATACCATGCTCCAGCTCCCGTGGTTGTCATACCGTCAGCAGCCAGTTGAGGTCAGACAATTCAATATAACCCAGTGATCAAAACAGGGACTTCAACTCCTTTTCATGTTTCCTTCCTTCACAGTCAGCTCCATGATATTCTGCTCTGCATTGTAAAGGCTCCAGGACATAATTCTTAAACCTTTTCATAATTGTTCTATCTTAATGTACAAAGTGATATTTGACAATATTAATGTTTGGTC
Organism: Hemiscyllium ocellatum; assembly: GCF_020745735.1. Taxonomy (NCBI): domain Eukaryota; kingdom Metazoa; phylum Chordata; class Chondrichthyes; order Orectolobiformes; family Hemiscylliidae; genus Hemiscyllium; species Hemiscyllium ocellatum. The sequence continues at coordinate 136,481,667 of NC_083401.1, forward strand.
ACACCTTCTTTGGATCCTCAATGTAATAATATTAAATTGTAAAACAATGAATCATTAACAAAATCACAATTGTTTACAATGTTGTTTAACAGCTCATTGATATTTATATTTGGTGATGACATTGTCCTTTTGACAGAGAAATTTGCCCAATAGGTTAGAGATCACAAAACACGGCTCAAAGTGAAATTGACAAACAATTTATTGCAAGCGATGTCTCTGGAAGAGAAATTGACCCAGGCTGAAGCAGAACTGACGGTCTGTTACAGGTAGATCAGTTTTCTCCTCCCAGAGCTGAGGATGAGACCAGTTTTATAGTAATGCTGCACAATGACACTGATTAAGGAGTGGGAAACTGCAATGTTTCTGGAAATGGAGTAATTTAGTTACAAGGGTGCTGATTGGAAAACAGTTTAATCGGATGAACGTCCTGTTCCTTCACACAATGCAACATCCTGACAGTATCACAGTTCCATTCATCTCCACAGGTAGGCATTAAAGTCTCTTCTAAAGTGGTGAGGTGCTTCCGATATCCTGTTCCTGGAGCATGTCCTTTGCTGGTTTCTTTCTGTCTGACCTGCTCTTTGTATGGCCTTGGTGTTGCTGGGTTGTAAAACTGCCCTTAGGGCTTTGAGATATCTGTGGTGCTCTTTCATGTCCATGGGAGCTTAAAGCGCATTCTGCGTGCTCTCTGACTCAGCTTGCGAGCTGTTCAGGAATTCTGGGTGTTCTGGTAGAGTTTGGCTAATTTTGCTTTTGTGGGCCTATCGTAGATTAGCAAATCTTTTCCAACAATTCCCCCCCTTTTTGTTTTGCTTAGGGGAGGGACAAGAAAGGGGCAATGTAGTTGGAGCCAGGGGCATTGTCAGGTTGGGGGCGGGGGGGGTGCTCTGTTTCGGACAGATAGATCTCAGTGTCCAAGTCTGGCCCAGCAGAGGCTATTCAAGGGGCAGGGATGTTCTCCCAGTGGATCTATGCTAGCTGAGTGGTGAAGGGGGCAGAGAGTAACAGTATTGCACATAGGCGTGAGCAGCACAGTCAGATGGTCATGGCTGGCAATGATAGCAATGAGAGCTCTCAGTTCGTGCAGTAGGGCTGTGCCCCATGACCCTTGCCAGGACACTACCCAGTCCCATAAGTCCCAATGCGTGTTTTGATCATGCAGGACAGAAGCTGTCTGCCAGAATGTTGTCTGTGATGTTTTCACTGGGGTCAGGAATGTAAGTGCAGCAGTCAGCACCAATAAAGGCGCATGTGCCCCCTTTCGCAGTGAGCAGGTAGTCCAGAGCCATCCTGTTCTGCAGAGCCGCAGTACAGATGGCAACAGCCTCTGCACTCAACTAGGTGAGTGCGTCTGCTGTGGAGTTTGAGCATAGAACATAGAGTATAGAACAATACAGCACAGAACCGGCCCTTCGGCCCACGATGTTGTACCGAACATTTGTCCTAGCTTAAGCACCTATCCATGTACCTATCCAATTGCCGCTTAAAGGTCACCAATGATTCTGACTCTGCCACTCCCACAGGCAGCGCATTCCATGCCCCCACCACTCTCTGGGTAAAGAACCTACCCCTGACATCCCCCCTATACCTTCCTCCCTTAAGTTTATGTCCCCTTGTTGTACCTGGGGAAAAAGTCTCTGACTGTCTCCTCTATCTATTCCTCTGATCATCTTATAAACCTCTATCAAGTCACTCCTCATCCTTCGCCGTTCCAATGAGAAAAGGCCTAGCAATCTCAACCTATCCTCATATGACCTATTCTCCATTCCAGGCAACATCCTGGTAAATCTCCTCTGCACCATTTCCAAAGCTTCCACATCTTTCCTAAAATGAGACGACCAGAACTGCACACAGTACTCCAAATGTGGCCTTACCAAGGTCCTATACAGCTGCAACATCACTTCACGACTCTTGAATTCAATTCCTCTGCTAATGAACGCTAATACATCATAGGCCTTCTTACAAGCTCTATCCAACTGAGTAGCAACTTTCAAAGATCTATGAACATAGACCCCAAGATCCCTCTGCTCCTCCACCTTACTAAGAACCCTACCATTAACCCTGTATTCCGCATTCTCATTTGTCCTTCCAAAATGGACAACCTTACACTTGACAGGGTTGAACTCCATCTGCCACTCCTCAGCCCAGCTCTGCATCATATCTAAGTGCCTTTGCAGCCGACAACAGCCCTCCTGTGTATCCAAAACTCCACCAATCTTCATATCGTCTGCAAATTTACTGACCGACCCTTCGACTCCCTCTTCCAAGTCATTAATAAAAATTACAAACAGCAGAGGACCCAGAACTGATCCCTGTGGAACTCCATTTGTAACTGGGCTCCAGGCTGAATATTTACCATCTACCACCACTCTCTGACTTCGACCGGTTAGCCAGTTCTCTATCCAACTGGCCAAACTTTCCACTATCCCATGCCAAACTTTTTACCTTCCCAGAAGCCTCTGTTGATGACTTCCGGGTTCCCGCTCCTAGTTGAAAAAAAAACCCATAGACTGCGAAAAGAAAAACATTAATTTTAAACTGGTCTCCGCTTATCTTCCGGCTCCCCTCTCTGTGTGGCCGCTGTAGCACTGAGGTTGAAACCTCAGAGGTACGCGCTTTTAAATCAAACTTCTTACCTTCCCAGAAGCTTCTGTTGATGACTTCCGGGTTCCTGTTCCTAGTTGAAAAAAAAACACAGACTGCTGTAGCACTGTTTGCCCCCTTCTCTAGTGTGGCTGTGAGTTTGTGGGCTTCTACCTGTAGCCGTAGGGTTGCAAAGTGAGATGGCATCAGGTAGACAGCTGCTTCAAAAGTAGCGAGGGCTCATCTGCTGCAGGTAATGGGCTTTGGGAAGGGAGGGGACTGGGAGTGATCCATGAATGGTACGGCGTACCCGACATAACAGCTCCCAATCCAGGATACAGCAACCAGGGGTATGATTTGCAGCCACAGATAAAATAGGTGCTGTTGTAGGTCTGGAGATGGCGGGTGTGGGTCCCAGTCCAGATGGTGAGGAAGGTGGTGTTCTGGCTGGTCCTGTTGAGGACCTGTCGGTTTAAAATGCTGCCTTCTGCAGCAGATCGCTGTGCTGTGGGAGTTAGGAGCAGGGTGTCAGTGCACCGGTTCCAGCCAGCCTCCCACCTGGATGGCTGTGTGCTTTTTAAACAGATGGATCCCGCAGGTGGCCCGTGTGCGTTAGTGTCAGCAATGGTCAGGGCTGGGGGCTCATGGGGGAGGTTGTAGGCTGGATAAAACCATCCTTTAAATTTGTCCAGGCGGTACCCCGCTGACCTCCAGCGGGCTGGGCTGTTATCCCCGTAGTTGGGCGTGGCCAGTATGGTAATGTCAGGGGATCTGCCTGGGTCTTGCCTCCACTCCACCATGTCAGAGATGTTTAAGGGGATTGAGGCTAAGGGAATGCCCCAGTGAGAGTGGATAGGGACCCTAGTGCAGACCCAGCATACCCATGGGCCATTTTGAGGAAGGTGTTGGTCCGTTAGTCACGGAGGGTTATGAAATGTGCTGCCCCTTGTCCTTTTTTACCAGCAAGCCACAGTGTGTTGGTCAGACAGATCAGGCTGAAGGTGCTAATGGTGATGGCTGTTGTGAGCAGTTGGATCCATCCTCGGTGGTTGGAGTGGTGTCTTCCTCTGTGTGGTCCCTGGTCATTGGTTGTGGAGCCCTCTTGCATTGGGTGGCATGTGTCCATTCTGGCCGTCCTTCCAGTTTCACAGCAGTCCGGGTCGTCATTAGGATCAGGTACGGGCCTTTCCACCTAGGGAAGAGAGAATCTTTTCCCAGTGATTTGATCATGACATAGTCCCTGGGTCAGAACGGATAAATGGGCACTGCTTGGGGTGTGGGCAACGCAGTCCTGATCTGGTCGTGTGTAGCACTAATCCTCCTATTAAGGGCCTGTACATACTCTTGTAGGGCCTCTTCTGTCAGAAGAAGGGCTGTGTCTGTGGTGAGCTAGGGGGGATGGAGGGGCCTGGCCGTCCCTGCTTGGGTGGTAACCAGCAGCGTCTAGCCAAGTGTCCTGGTCTGCCACAGTTCCAGCATGGTCCGATAAAGAACCCTATAGGTCTCTGTACTGGTCTAGCTGTGTCCCTAGGGAGGCCCAGTTGTGCAATTTGGGGGAATGACCCCATCTGTCTTGGTGTGGTGAACAGTCCATTCCTATCCAGGTTAATGAGTGTAGTTAGGGTGTCCCTCCAGGACGTTGTTTGCCAGGTTAAGTTATGTAGTTTGTATACATGGGCATATGTAGGGAGTATGCAATTAATGAGAGTCTGTACAGCCAGCTTAAGGGGATGCCTACTGAGGAGTCCCAGATCTCCCTAAAGCGGGCAATGAAGTCTGGCAGGGGCTTGTCTGTTTTCTACAGAAGCCAGGTAACTGCATGCTGTCTTGCACCAGTTTTTATCGCCTCTTTTACAGTGCTGTCCAGCCATCTGTCCCGGTCTGCAGCAGTGTCCCAGGGTTGGGTGGGGAAGTTAATGGTAGGGCGAATGGTTGCCCAGTGGGTACCATAGGCGAGTTGGAACAGGGCCTGCACATCTTGTGGCAAACAGTTGTAAATGGTGGATATCTGTCTCAGCCAATTATAAAATGTGACTGGTCTTTTCAATGGGTCTGGGGCATCCTGCAACGTTACCCGGACCTCTGCGTGGGTCCAGGGCTTATCAAGAGAAGTAGATCCAATCATAATGCCGGAAAGCTGGCATTCAGTGCCCTGGTTTTTCAGGGCAGTGGCTATGCTGCGTGTGAGCATGGGGTTATTGTCTAAGTTGGGCAGCAGGAGTGATTCAGGCTGCTCAGTGGTTGCTGTGTCCTGCTGCGAGCTTCTCATTGTCTGCGTGGTAACAAAAGCAGCCATTTCATTTCGCCGCAGGTCCAGCTCTGGGGCTGGTAAGGGAAGTTTAGGGTAATGCAGGGCGTAGGGTGGCAGGGCTGTGCCCGGAGTGGTAGAGGTCTCCGCAGTCAGGGTTTTATTGCTGCGGTCTTTACCTTTAGGGGGCTTGTGGTGTTTGGCTATGTCCCGGAAGTTTACAAGACATTGCAACATGTAGACAGTATCCCTTGAGGGATCCCTGTGCCCCCCTGTAATGGCTGTGGTCCAGGACCCCCCCATATGGCCAGTTCCCATGGGAGCAGGTGTAAAGGTCTCTTGTGAAGGGGATAACATAACGGCTGTCCCCTGTGTGTTTTAGCACAGTGTCTGCCAGTGACCCAGGTGTAACAAGAGCATCTCCTACCTTGTTCTTGCGGTCTACGTATTGACCATGCCTTTTCAGGGTGCTCTTCTTTATTTTCAGCCCCGGGCTGTTCTCACCACATGGTTGGGGTTGCCCAGCTCCCACAGCTGGCATCCCCTGGCAGATGGTGGATGTCCGTGCCCCCATGGCGTCCTGGACATCCTGGGATGATTTCTAAGTGCTGCATTAGGTTTCGAGGACAAAAGAACAGAGAGCTAACAAAACACAGGCAATGAGTGATTGACAGGCTAGGCAATAAAAAGTTACTCAAGCGTGTAATCGCTGACTGCAAAGTAAACGAACACAGCCGGATGGGACACCTGACATTGACAGAGCAGCACTCAGTAAGCACAGAACAAGCAGACACAACCAAAACAAACACTCAGAAACCACAGGCCAGGACAATACAGCTGGGCCCAGGTCAATGTTGTTTATGGGTGTTTGCACTCCTTTTTGAGTTATTTGAGAAACATTTTGTTGTGTTTTTGGTTGTACTTCAGCCCCATGCTCCTGATCTCTGTGCATCCGGGCAGAGGGTTGTGGGCAGATCAGAGGACGTCCTCATGGGTCTGCCCCTGGGCATGGCCAGACTGGCTATAAGCAAGTCCAAATAGTGGGCATGGAGGGGGTTATCTCTGCCAACGATCCATCCTATTCCACAGTTATGTTCGTGCTTGGGTGTCATTGGAGAGGAGCATTCGGTGCCAATCAATGCCTTTAGAGGGAGATGGGCACGATGGGAGTTACTGTGCTTTATTTCCCCCTCCAAATCCATTTTGATTTCATCCCCTCCCTCTCGCCTTATCCCCACCCCACCTCCTCTCATTTTGCTGTTAGCATTGTCTTCAACAGGCTTTACTTGTAAATATTCAACTGGCCTTGCTGGTGTTTTCCTGGTGATGGAGAATACAACACATATATTAGATCCAGAGGGGCTCTTGTGCCTCTTTGAGCCATACCTCTGGACCATGAAGCCTTTGTCCAAGTGCCACTTGCTCGAGGGATGTGTCATACCATGTCTGAACAGGTTGATCAAAAAGATGAGGAAAAAGTATATTATATCCAATCTCTCGAGTGGGAAGTTGGTTCCTGATGGCATCAGAATCTATCTGGAAAGAAATATCTATAATTCTACAAGTAACGCTGAGGAATCTCAAATAGTCACTTTCTTTATCACGTGCTTTTATCATTCAGGAAGAATTGGACAGGTCTACAGGTAGGCAGTAGGAGAAAGGGGGAATATAAACCCTGATAACCCTTCAGGGCAGCATGGTGGCTCAGTGGTTAGCACTGCTGCCTCACAGCTCCAGGGATCTGGATTCGATCCTAACCTCGGGCGACTGTCTGTGTGGAGTTTGCACATTCTCCCCGTGTCTGCATGGCCTAAACACCACTGTCAGGGAAATAATACATTTTTAACACCTTCTTCAGGTTGCCTGTGGCCCAATTATGCTGCATGTGGCCATTTGCCAATTGGCCTTTCATGCTAGTTTTTAATCACCGTCGATAAAAGAGGAATAATTTGAATATATTATATATATGCACTTTATAGTCAATTAATAGGTTTTGGAAGTCTGCTCAGAATTTCCCTGGAATTTTCCTCTTCTGTGGCTGTAATCTTAGCTGAAATCCAGCTTCTACAACTTTTAATTCCGGTTTCTCTGATGTTTCCATCTGCAGGTAGGCCGGATTTTCAACCATAGCAAAAGAGCAACATTTTCTGAAGGTTCTGTCAGATCCAGACCTCTAAAACTGGAATTTGGAAAACCATCTTTGATGACTGCAGCTATTTCTACATCTTTAGCAGCAGAACAAAGTGACATAAGACTTCTTAGTAGAGCCAGCATTGAAACTGTCAACCTTGAGAAGTGTACTTCCAATGAATCATTCGACATCACAGCACCCTACAATATATAGTTTACCTTTTGGGACATCCAACCCAAATGGTGGTCTGCCACCACAGAAATGGTGCTACATTGTTGTGATCAACATCAGTGTAATCTCCAGGAAATTTCACAACTGTTTGTGAGTTTTGTTGTCTTAACTCTGTTGCTTATGCAATAAAATAGTTTTAAAAGTGACATGTACAATAGCAAAGATATGAAGCGATGGATTTTATCTTTTTGGCCCAAGACCTCAAACTCTCACACGCATGGTCAATGATACCCAGCAGTGATTTTTCCTGACTAGGCCAAAGGGCATTCTCACCATCTAATTCAGGGTAGGAGATGGCTCTAAGACACCTAAGGCACTGTAGTATTGTCTGAACCAGGAGGACTGGGTTCAAGTCCCATCTACTCGATAATAGGTTGTTTAGAAAATATCTAGAAGGTGGGCTCTCATAGCTGTTTGTCATTTCTATAAATGACCTGGATGAGGGTGTAGAAGGGTGGATTGGTAAATTTGCGTATGACACTAAGGTTGGGGGAGTTGTGGATAATATCGAAGAATGTTGCAGGTTACAGAGGGACATAGATAAACTGCAGAGCTGGGCTGAGAGGTGGCAAATGGAGTTTAATGTGGAAAAGTGTAAGGTGATTCACTTTGGAAGGAGCAACAGGAATGAAGAATACTGGGCTAATGTTAAGATTCTCGGTAGAGCAGAGAGATCTTAGTGTCCATGTACATAGATCCCTGAAAGTTGCTACCCAGATTGATAGGATTGTTAAGAAGGGGTACAGTGTGTTAACTTTTATTGGTAGAGGGATTGAGTTTTGGAGCCATGAGGTCATGCTGCAGCTGTACAAAACTCTGGTGTGGCCGCACTTGGAATATTGCATACAATTCTGGTCACCACATTATAGGAAGGATGTGGAAGCTTTGGAAAGGGTCCAGAGCAGATTTACTAGGATGTTGCCTGGTATGGAGGGAAGTTCTTACGAGGAAAGGCTAAGGGACTTGAGGCTATTTTCGTCAGAGAGAAGGTTGAGAGGTGATATATAAGGTAATCAGAGGGTTAGATAGGGTGAACAGTGAGAGCCTTTTTCCTCTGATGGTGATGGCTAGCACAAGGGGACATAGTTTTAAGTTGAGAAGTGATAGCTATAGGACAGATCACAAAGGTAGCTTCTTTACATAGAGAGTACATAGAACATAGAATAGAGAACATTACAGCGCAGTACAGGCCCTTTGGCTCTCGATGTTGAGCCAAAAGGAAGAGTCAATGTTTCGAGCATAAGCTCATTCCTGATGAAGAGCTTATGCCTGAAATGTCAACTCTCCTGCTCCTCAGATGTTGCCTGACCTGCTATGCATTTTCCAGTGTCACACTTTTCAACACTAATCTGCCTAACCTGCAGATCTTTGGACTGTGGGGGGAAATTGGAGCACTTGATGGAAACCTACACAGACATGGGAGAGCATGCACACTTCACACAGAATATTGCTCAAGGCAAGAATTGAACCACTGAGCCACTGAGCCATCCCCCGTCAGCTGGCTTGCTCCCAATGCTGGTGGGAGTTTGGGAAATGTCTGCAGACTGACAGGAAAATTCCAATTTGCCTCTGATTAATTGATCTGCCCCTACGTTAATTAGTTTACGTGAGGAGTGGACAGTTCTCCCAATTCTGCTCCCATCTCCAGGAAAATGGTCCAGCAATGGGAATGTGCTCACCTGTGTCTTTGTCCCTAAAAGTCCTCCTCTATGTTCAAAGACACACTTGTGCAGATGCTGGGGCATTTGTAGGCATGTCTCATAAGGGGTCGGTTAGCTGGATTGCAATGTAGAACGACACTATCAGCACAGGGTCAATTCTCTCACTAGCTGAGGTTACACTGAATGTTCCATCTTCTTAAGTTTGTCCCTCACCTAAGACATGCTGGCCCTCAGGCTAAACTCACCACTATTGTCTTTCCCTCTCTCTCTCTCTAATCAGACATTTTAAACCATCAATCTAAAACCACACTGAAGGTGAAAATTTATCATGACTTAAAATATATATTGAAAGAATATCTTTACTGTAAAAAAAGCTACAATTTTGAAACACTATCGACCTTGGTGTCACAATATATAGCTGATGGAATGGAAAAGGTATTCCCGTAATTGCAGAAGTTAGTTCTGCTGTCTGGTCAGTTTCCTCTTTTTAAAATAAGAAAGTCTAATGTCCGAAATGGAGTGAGGAATTCCCCTCTGGGTAACATGTAATGTCTAGAATTGAGTTATCTTGTAGTTTATGTGAGTCTACTTATTTGAGAACATCATCAATAATCTAAGCAAAATTTAGTGTTGGTTTTATGATAATAAAATATAAACTATTACTTGTTGTTAAAATTATTCAGAAGAGCTTTGTCATAAAATACTACAGCCTCCATTAAACCAGTTAATCCATACTTTTAAATGAATTATAAACTGCCACAGATATCTGTCCACTGCTACCTGCACCGTTTCTAAGAATGGAATGGAGGTGTGACCCAGGGGCAGGGAAATTCCCTCTCCCAGAATGCTTGGCAGCATTCACTGCTCAAGTTTGAAGGATTGCCCGGTGCTGTTTTTGTTAAGTTTTACAGAAAGAATTTAATTATTTAAATCCATTTAATCCATTTAATAAACTACTTCCTTAATTTTATTACTTATGATATGCTGGAACATTTGTAAGAACAGTGTGATTATTTTTATTTTTGTGTTTTTAATAATTGTGGACTGAGGTGAGAAATAGCTGCTTTAAAAAAAACAGTATTCAATTGGCCTGCCCTCCATTGCAGGGATCATGCAAACCAGCAGTAACTGCAGTTCCAGTTGCAGATGTTTGAGGGCCAGGGGGTGTACTAACGTAGCTTTTGTTGGTGACAAGAAGCTGATTGGTCTATTTTTTCTTTTTTTCTTTTTCCCCTGCACTACTGTCTAGAGCGGTAGAGCTTATAGTTTTCCCCAGCATCCATGTTGTGTGTGTGCAGCTGTGTGACACAGTGAAAGATAACAGATGAATAAACCTTTATTCATTATCCATCACCAGGAAGAAAGGAAACACCAGAGTGAGCTGATTGGTCTATGGATTAGTAAACAACTATACAATGACAGACTTTTTTCACCTGTCAACAACTATGTGATTAGTTCTCAGATAACCAAAAGTCTTGGATCCTGGAAGAATTTAGAGGAAGATTTAAATACTTCTCCAGGTCAGAAGTTGTCTTTCTATTCTCTGCAGTCAAAATTCACTGTAAACCTGACGAAAACAGCTATAATAAGCTAAGACTTTTAACTAATAAATCAGAGACTTTTCCCAAGGGAACCGGCTACCTTGTGTCTCTTATCATCCAGTAGAAGCATGTGGAGAAATATGACTGAAGTAACATGTTAGCCAGCATAAGAGTCATCAAGGTCATCTCAACAACAGAACCTGAGGACAAAGACTACTGAACTGTCTTTCCAATTTTTCCCCTCTGTCCATAATAAATGTAACTCTGTCAGTTTGTCTCTCTGTGTGTTAAGATGGGTTTATATGAGGATTAGAGTTCTAATAAGTAATATTAAATGCTGATGTTTTATACATGTATACCTGTAGCTGGAGTCTATTTACATGCAATAAATAATGATTCCTGTTCAAAATAGAAACTGCGTCTATGTTTCCACCAATCTTTATCTGGAAGTCAGGTAAGTTAGCAAACTTTGCATTCTTTTTAAAATTTTTAACTTTTGTGGTGACTCTGGGAACAGTAGAACTTGATCTCCAGTGTGTTATACCAGTGAGTCATAACACAATTCATTATGTCCAATTGAGGAAGCGTAAATCAATTATATACTCTTAAATTCCTTCAGCCGGCCACAACAAAGATTTTGTTTCTTTTTAAACATACAACAATCTCACATTTCAATTAAAATGTGAATAATTTTTCAAAATTTAAGGATAAATTACACAGTTTTCTTGAGTGAGGGTAAAAGGAATTTTATTACTTATCACTTATAATAAAATACAACATTAAACACAGGTATGAATTTGACAAAGCAAAGATGTCTAATACAAATAATAATATAAAGGAATGTTGATGTTTGAAAGTATTTAGAGTCAACTGTTATTTGTATATTAATTGGGTTAAATTGTATGAGAGTGATGTACTGTTGTCATAGGCTATAAGACATAGCTGGGAAAGTAGGCCATTTTGCCCATCGTATATACTTGGCTATTCAATACAATCATGGCTGACCTGTAGTCCTCAAGTACTTTCAAGCTTCTTCACCATACCTCATGATTCCCTAACTGATTAAAAATCTATTTTTCTCAGCCTTGAATTTAGTTAACAACAGACTTTCCAGCTCTCTATTTGAGACCGTAACATGTAGGAAGAGATGTCACTACATTAACTTAATATTCACGTTGACTAAAATTGTGGAAGGACGTGCATGCTTGGTTTTGTGCAATTCTGCAAATAAATGCTTGCAAGTTTAATGATTGGGTCTACTTCCATCCTTCACCAACTGGTTTTCTGGAATAGAAAATCGGGCATATTACGATATACCTAGAAGCACATGAAAGCTGAACGGTGTAATGATGGCAGAATTCCTTTTCCAAAGGGTATTTGCATCAATAAATTTTAGCAACAATCTGATAAATTTATAATCACCAATACTGATGTGAGATTTTATTCCAGCTTTATTGAATTAATTAATGTAAATTTGTAGATATTGCCTAAATCAATGGTCACAATCGGGTTGACTTCCCATTAGGTTTGAATTCAAGATGGAAGACTTATTGGCATCAGTTAGCTTAATATGAACTGCATCCTAATCAGTCTGGGAGTGAACTAAAAGATTAGAATCATGCTGCAGTTAGACTGGGTACAGCTTCAGTGACTTTTAAGATTGGAGCTCAGCGTTATGGACACCCGCTGATGCAATACCTGCAAAGTTGTGTTTTGTGCGTTCACTGGAGCTGTTGATTCTCTCAAAAAATAATTTAATGTCTTCCAGACCGCTTTCAAAGGATTTCAACCAGCTGATGTGTGTGCTGAATAATTTATGAAACTGGTTCTGGATTATTGATGGACTGATTTCAACATTTGGTAATGATCACTTGCACTTGTTAAGTAATAGTATTCGTGAATAACTCAGTTTGCTTGGTTAATGTCCTAAAAAATTCTCAGAGATTTGCTTAATTCATTCACGGAATGAGGGCATCACCAGCCAGACCAGTATTTATTGCCTAGAGGGCAATTAAGGGTTGACCATGTTGCTGTGGGTCTGGAGTCACATCTAAAGCAAACAAGGTAAAGGCAACAGATTCCTTTCCTAAAGGACATGAGCGAATCAGGTGGGCTTTTCCTGACAATAGTTTCTTGGTCACCATTAGACCCTAATTTCAGATTTTTATTGAAGTCAAATTCAACCATCTGCCATGGCAGGATTTGAATCCATGTCCATAAAACATTACCTGGATCTCTGGATTAACAGACCATAGACCATAAGAGACCAGAATACATAGGAGCAGAAATTAGGCCATTTGGCCCATTGAGTCTGCTCCACCATCCGATCATGGCTGATGGGTCTTTCAACACCATTTTTCCATTTTGTCCCCATAACTTTGGATCCCCTTGGCAATCAAGAACTTATCCAACTCTGTTTTAAATATATTCAAGGTCCTGGCCTCCACAACCTTCTGTGGCAATGGATTCCATAGATTCACCATTTTCTGGCTAAAGACGTTTCTCCTTATCTTCATTCCATAGGGTCAACCCTTTACCCTAAGGCTGTTCCCTTGGGTCTTAATCTCTCCTGTCAATGGAAACATCTTCCCAACATCCACTCTGTTCAGATTATTCAGTATTCTGTAAGTTTTCAATCAGACCCCTGCCCCATCCTTCTAAACTCCATCGAGTATAGTCCAAGAATCTTCAAACGTTCCTCATATGTTAAGGCTTATGGGCAATGTATTAGCATGGATACAGGATTGGTTAACTAATAGGAAACAAAGGGGGAAAAGATGAGTACTTTCTTGTTGGCAATCAGTGACTAGTGGTGTTCTTCAGGGATAAGTGTTGGGACCACAATGATTCACAATTTATGTAGATTATTTGGAGTTGGGGACCACGTGTAGTGTGTCAAAATTTCTGAATGACACACTAAGATGAGTGGGAGATCAAAGTGTGGAGAGGACTGTGAAACTTTGCTAAGAAACATCGATAGGTTAACTGAGTGGGTTAAGATCTGGCAGATAGAGTACAATGTTAATAAATGTGAAGTAATCCATTTGGTCGAAATGAAAGTAAAAAGAATATTACTTAAATGGTAAAAAATTGCAGCATGCTGCTGTGCAGCGGAACCCAGATGTCCTTGGGCATGAATCACAGAAAGTTTTCAGGTACAATAGGTAATTAGGAAGGCAAATACAATTTTGTCCTTCATTGATAGAGGGCTTGAGGTTAAAAGCAGAAAGATTATGTTGCAGCTGTACAAAGTGTTGGCGAGGCCACACCTGGAGTACTGAGTGTAGTTTTGGTCTCCTTTCTTGAGAAAGGATGGACTGGCACTAGAGGGGGTGCAGAGGAGGTCCGCTAGGTTGTTTACGGAATTGAGGGGTTTGGACAACAAGGCATAGCCTCAAAATTAGAGGGAACAGATTTAGGACTGAATTGAGAAGGAATTTCTTCACTCAGAGGGTTGTGAATCTATGGAATTCCCAGCCCAGTGAAGTAGTTGAAGCTTCCTCAGTAAATATTTTTAAAGCTAAGATAGATAATTTTTTCAACACTAAGGGAATTAAGGGTGATGGTGAGAGGGCATGTAAGTGGAGCTGAGTCCACAAAAAGGTCAGCCATGATCTCATTGAATGGCAGAACAGGCTCAAGATGTCCTATAAGATGTCCTATTCCTGTTCCTAGTTCTTGGGGTCTTATTCCTGGGATCATTCTCATGAACCTCCTCTGGACCTGCTCCAAGCCGAATACATCCTTCCTGAGGTATGGGCCAAAATTGCTCACAATACTCTAAATGTGGTCTGACCAGAGCATTATAAAGGTTTAGAAATACATCTCTGCTGTTATATTATAGTCCTCTTGAGATGAGATGAGGGGATGGCATGGTGGCATTGTATTTGTCTTCCTAACTAACAACTCAACCTGCATGTTCACCTTAAGAGAAACCTGGACTAGAACTCCCAAGACCCTTTGCAATTCAAATTTCTAAACTTTCTCCCCATTAGAAAATAGTCCACGCCTCTATTCTTCCTACCAAAGTGCATGACCTCACACCTTCCCACATTGTATTTCATCTGCCACTTCTAACCCATTCTCTGAACCTGTCTAAATATTTCTGCAGCCTCCCTGTCTCCTCAATACTACCTGTTCCTCCACCTATCTTTGTACCATCTGCAAATGTAGTCAGAGTGCCCTAAGTTTCTTCATCCAAATCATTAATGTATAAAGAGAAAAGTTGTGGTCCTAACACTGAGCCTTGTGGAACACTACTAATCACTGGCTGCCATTCTGAGAAGGACCCTTTTATCCCCACTCTCTGCTTTCTGCCAGACAGCCATTCTTCAATCCATGCTAGTACCATGCCTCTAACACCACGGGCCCTTAACTTATCAGCAGCCTCCTGAACAACACCTTGTCAAAGGCCTTCTGGAACTGTCTTTGTCTAACCTGCTCATTATCTCCTCAAAGAATTCTAGCAGATTTGTCGGGCATGACCTCCCCTTGATGAAACCATGCTGACTTTGTCCTATTTTACCATGCACATCCAAGTATTCAGAAACTTCATCCTTCACAACGTACTCCAAAATCTTACCAATGACGAAGGTCAGGCTAATCAGCCTGTAATTTCCTGTTTTTTGCCTTACTCCTTTCTTAACCAGGGGGGTTACACTTGCAATTTTCTAGTCCTCTGGGACCCTCCCGGACTCCAGTGATTCCTGAAAGATCACTACTAAAATCTCCACTGTGTTTTCAGTTTTCTCCTTCAGAACCCTGGGGTGTAACCCATCTGGTCCAGGTGATTTACCCACTTTCAGACTTTTCAGTTTTTTTTAAGCACCTTCGCCATGGCGATGGTCACCATACTCATCTCTGTCCCCAGACTCTCTTGAATTTTTGGGATATTACTCATGACTTCCATTGTGAAGACTGACACAAAGTACTTATTCAGTTCCTCAGTCATTTCTTTGTTACCCATTATTATTTCTCCAGCATCATTTTCTAGTAGCTCAATGTCTACTTTTGCCCTTTATATATCTAAAGAAACTCTTGCAATCTTTCGTAATATTACCGGCTAGCTTATCCTCAGATTTAATCTTCTCCCTCCTTATTTCTTTCTTTGTTGTCCTCTGTTGGTCTTTGTAAGCTTCCTCCTTGGCTTACCACTGCCCTTCACCACATTATATGCTTCCTCTTTTGCTTTTATATTGTCCCTGACTTCCTTGGTCAACCATGGTTGCCTCATCTCCCTGTACCATGCTTCAGGATGAATTTTTGCTACGCATCTCAAATTACTTTCAGAAATTCCTGCATCGCTGTTCCAATGTCTTTCCTGCTAAGCTCTTCAACCAGTCAATTCTGGTCAGTTCCTCCCTCATCCTCTATAGTTGCTTTTATTCAACTCTAATACAGTTACATCTGGTTCCACCTTCTCCCTCTCAAACTGCAGAGTAATTTCTATCATATTATGGTCACTGCTTCCTAAGGGTTCCTTCCCTTATTAAGTCTGCTTCATTACACAACACTAAATCCAGAATTGCCTGGTCCCTCGTGGGCTCCATCACAACCTGCTCCAAAAGCCAACTTGGGGACATTCCACAAATTGTATTTCTTGTGATCTACGACTAACCTGATTTTCCCAGTCCACTTGCATATTGAAATCCCCCATGATCACTGTAACCTTGCCTTTCTTACTCGCCTCTCTATCTCTTGATGTATCTTATGCCCCAAATCCTGTCTACTGCTTGGAGGCCTGTAGATAACTCCCATTATGGTTTCTTACCCTCTTGCAGTTCCTCAACTTTCCCACACAGATTCTACATCATCTCACCCTACTTTGTTCATTGCTATTGATTTAATTTCATTTTTTTTAACTTACAAGGCAAGTCCAACCCCTCTGCCCACCTGCCTGTCTTTTCAATAGGACGTATATCCTTAGACATTTAGCTTCCAGTCCTTATCCCCTTGCAGCCATGTCTCCGTTATGCCCACTGCATCATACCTGCCAGTTTCAATCTGCGCCACAAACTCATTTACCTTATTTCGTCTACTGCATGTATTCAGATACACCTTCAGTCCTGTATTGACCGTCCGTTTTCACATTGTTATCCATTTATCCAGTGTGCTTGAAATTTGATTCCTAACCCTTTCCAAACACTCTGTCCTATTTTGTGATCTAGAGAATTTAATAACCTCTCCTGAGTTCTCCTGTCTACTTAATTCTTTCATACTTGTCAATTCAGTTGAATCCACCCCCAGCTTTGTCTCCTAATGGTCATTTAATTCTTGGAGTTTTATCCTTCCCTTTGCTAACTTCCTAGTTTAGACAGTCCAGTGTTTAATTTGTTTAATTTCCTACAATTCCATGATAAGTGTAAATTGTTTCTTCATTTCAATTCCAATAGTAGAAAGGTGATAAGTAAAACAACTCCTGGCAAATTATTATTGTCCATTAATTTGTACAAATGTGTAATTACCAGAGCTGAAAAGATTTCTTTTTCATCATGACTGTAGATAACTTAATGCAGAGGTAATATTTTCATTCATTGTAAGCAATCACTAATGATAAAATATAATTTCTGAGCTGGATATAAAACATATATTGGGAAATAGCATGAACTGTAGCTTATCTAATGGAAAACCTAACTACTGGATAAACATATTATTTTGGTGTAGTTTGTGAAAAACTGGCAACCCGTGGGGTGGCAGTGCTTAGCACTGCTGCCTCACAGTACTAGGGTCCCAGGTTCAATTCCAGCCTTGGGTGACTGTCTGTGTGGAGTTTGCACATTCTCCCTGTGTCTGCATGAGTTTCCTCCCACAGTCCAAAGATGTGCAGGTCAGGTGAATTGGTCATGCTAAATTGCCCATAGTGCTAGGGGCATTAGTTAGAGGGAAATGGATCTGGGTGGGTTATTCTTCAGAGGGTCAGTGTGGGTTGGTTGGGCTAAAGGTTGTGCAGGTTTTCCGAGTGATAGTTCCCCTCATGCTTAACACGGCTCTAACAAAATGTTAAACCATATGTTTTGTGCCAACATAGTCCAACAAAGGGTGCTTCAAACCATTAACAGTAACCTTATTTACATGTTCAAGAAGCTAAAAGCCTGTTTCAGCTGTAGGTCCTAGATAACTGTTCTAATATGACAGGTAGCTCATTTATTTCTTGTAATGAGTGAGTAATTTTTGCAGCCAGTTTGAAGGACTGGGATGCTATTTAGCTCCAGTACAATGAACAATGCATGATAAATCTCCAGGCCATTTCTCTTTATTAGATAACCCAGTTAATGCAACTGCTACACAAAGATCTTTTGAAATTGTAGTGACTTTTTGTAACAGTGCAAAATATCAATAGCAAACTGATTTCAACGAAAACAAAAAAAAATCCAGAAAGATATGTGGCAGGTTGCCCATTTAATACCAACTGTAACATGCCATTGCAAACAAAGTCAGAATGTATTATTTTCAGTCAATTCGATCCCCTATGGTATGGAAATAGGCCCTTTGGCCCTACAAGTCTACACCAACCCTCCGAAGAGTAACCCACCGAGACCCATTTCCCTACATTTACCCCTGACTAATGCACTTAACACCATGGGCAATTTAGCCTGGCCAATTCACCTAACTTGCACATTTTTGGATTGTGGGAGGAAACCCACGCAGACACAGGGAGAATGTGCAAACTCCACTCAAACAGTCACCTGAGGCTAGAATCAAACACGGGTCCTTAGCACTGTGAGGCAGCAATGCTAACCAGTGAGCCACCGTGCTGTCCCTGTGGGCAGTTAATTAAAAACTCCTCAATGGCAAAAAAAACCATCATACAGAAATACAGAGATATTTACAAATGCATTTTTTTTTCTGATTCATCCAATAAGAAGCTGTACCTTCAAGATGAATGTACTTTAAAAATATTGACACGTCTGCAGAGAATTTTATTCTTACAAAAACCAATTATGACTTAATTCTATTCTCCACTATTTTCCAAAAATAGAAATAAGTTCCAGTTAAGATACGTGATAGGAAAATGTTCTTGTTTCATTTTTATATAAATACTTTTGCTCAAATTTGCTGTAAACGGGTTTGATTTAATAACAAAATATTTACCTTGTTACCTTGCTACAAGAGTTAGCAGGAAATGAAAAATTCATCAAAATTTGGATTGAGAATAGTTCTGAAATGAAGGAATATTTTCGCATACTTGCAAGAAATGAAATGAAGGAATGACTTTATTTAGTTGATTAATCTAATGCTCATAGGAAACACCTTTCAAACCATTTTAATAGATGTTACTAAAGGATAATTATTTCAGGTTCAAATCTCACATAGAGAGCATGAGGTAGTGTGTAATCAAGGCACAAGTTCATTTTGAACAATACTTCCATGCAAAATAGAACTGAGAAAACAGTTATGCAAACATTAATGCCCTTGTCTCACTTTACTTGAAACAATTAAAGATAGGAACTAAAACTCTGACTTATTTAATTTTTCAACAGTTTTACAAACATATTTCATGTTACTCTTGTACCTAATTATTTAGGAGAAAGCAAGGGCTGCAGATGCTGGAGATCAGAGTCGAGAATGTGGTGCTGGAAAAGCACAGCTGGTCAGGCAGCATCCGAGGAGCAGGAAAATCGACGTTTCAGACAAAAGCCCTTCATCGGGAATGTGTTAGTTAATTGGAAATTACTTTCCAAATGTTACTGAGACGGGAAAATATATTGAATGGAGTCATAATACAAATTGTAAACTATGTACATTACTTCCTGTGAAGAAATCTCAACCACGGCACAAAACTTACTTGATTGCACATTTTAATTGATTTCTATCTTTAAAATTCTAAGGTGCAAAAGCAACAGGCTTGAAAGATGGAAAAGTTTTCCAAAAAACAGGAAGTAATAGAACAAGCTGTCAGGAGATTAACATGAGTAACATAGCACACTGCCCAAAGCTTATTCGTTGCTATATTCATTATTGTTCAGGCGATATGTTTGTGGAAATGAGTTTCATTCCGTCAGGGTCTTTTACCTCACTTCTGCAGTCTGGTAGCTGAAAAAATAAATTCAATTTTCAATTGCACACTTTTTATACCACAACAAAGCACTCCAAAATATCTACAAACATATAATGAAATACTGCAGTTACAGCTGACAGATGAGATGAGCAACATTATCAAGATCCATGTAATTTGCAGGGTTATTCCCTTCTATGAAATTCTTTTATTCCCTTCTAATAAAAGGCAAACCTGAAAGGGTTCAGTAAAGATTTATAAGGATGTGTCAGGGTTGGAGGGCTTGAACTATAGGGAGAGGATGAACAGGCTGGGGCAGTTTTCCCTGGAGCATCGGAGGCTGAGGGGTGACATTATAGAGGTTAACAAAATCATGAAGGGCATTGCTGGGGTAAATAGACAAAATCTTTTCCCTGGTGTGGGGGAGTCCAGAACTAAAGGACACAGGTTTAGGGTGAGAAGGGAGAGATTTAAGTGGGGCAACCTTTTCATGCAAAAGATCAAGTGTGTATAGATGAGCTGCCAGAGGACGTGGTGGAGGCTGGTACAATTACAACATTTAAAAAGGCATCTGATTGGGTCTACGAGTAAGAAGGAGTTAGATGGATGTGTTCCAAGTACTGGCAAATAGGACTAGATTAATTTAGGATGTCTGGTTGGCATGGACAAGTTGGACCAAAGGGTCTGTTTCCATGCTGTACATCTCTATGACATATTACAGCAATAACACAAGTTAGAAATTCATTGCTAATTGTTGTCAATATGGAAATAATTTGTGTCTGAAACTAGTAGGAGCTGAACAATTGTCACTGTGAACACAAATTACTCTGCAGAGGGGGAGGAGAAGGAGGAAAGGGTAGAAATTTCAGAAATAAAATCTATATTTTTAAATTTTAGTTTGCACTCCCACAAAAATAAATTCCAGTGCAGGACTGAGGGAGTGAGTGATGTATTTCAGATAAAGTGTTAAACCCAAAATCCTATCTACTTGTTCAGGTGGACACAAAAGATCCCATTGCACTATTTTAAAGAATAACAACCTCCCTACCCAATACTTTTTCCATTATATTCTGTCAGAAGCCAAAACAATAACATTTAATAGATGAGCCCCAAATTAGGAAATTACCATCAAGTTTTTTCTTCAGGTTTTTTTGCTTTAACAGCAATCTGAATCAACGCAAATTAAGTATGAATTAATAGGCAAATGGTACTACAAATAAAGAGGTAAATTGCACTTTACTCAGTACAATAAAGTTATGTCTTGCATAAATATAAACAAACATTCATATCACTCCTTATGCAAATATGTTACTATGTTGCTACACAGTTCCATAATTTGCTGTACTTTATTCATGCAGTGTAGGTGATGACTCATATCCACCAACAGCTTATAGCTTCTTGCTTCATGATTAGGACCATCATCACCAAGACATATTTGTATGATTCCTTTCTCTCTCAGATCACCAAAGTCCAGATGATACTATTTTCCAGACTTCTTTTTCAGCTGACCAGCCAAGTCTGTTTGGCTATTTTTGCGAAACACTGGGTTATTTTGTGTCTCTGGCTTATTCACACAGCTTTCCAAGATTGAGACATTTTTAGCCAGCTTACAACACATTTCCACACACTCCTATCTCCTTTTCTCAAAGGTTGACCTCTTTCTGAGAGTGTTGAGAGTGTGGTGCTGCAAAAGCTCAGCGGGTCAGGCAGCATCCAAGGAGCAGGAGAATTGACATTTCAGGCATAAGCCCTTCATCAAGAATGAGGCTTGTGGGCCAGGTGGGACTACGAGATAAATAGGAAGGGGTGGGGCTGGGGGGAAGGTAGCTTAGAATGTGATAGGTAGATGGAGGTGGCAGTGAAAGTGAGAGGTCAGAGTGGAGGATGGAACAGATACGTGGAAAGGGAAATGGACAGTTCAAGAGGGTGGTGCCAGGTTGGAGGCTTGAGACTGATATAAAGTGTGTGTGTGTGGGGGGGAGGGGGCTGGAAATGAAGAAACTGGTGAAATCCACATTGATCCCATGTGATTGCAGGGTGCCAAAGCAGAAGATGAGGCATTCTTCCTCCAGGCATCAGGCGGTTAGTGTTTGGCAATGGAGGAGGCCCAGGACCTGTATGTCCTTGGTGGAGTGGGAGAGGGAATTGAAGTGTTCAGCACGGGACAGTGGGGTTGATTGATGCATGCAATATTCCGACAGCGGCCTAGTCAATATCCTGTACAGCTGCAACATGACCTCCCAACTCCTGTACTCAATACTCTGACCAATAAAGGAAAGCATACCAAACGCTTTCTTCACTATCCTATCTACCTGTGACTCCACTTTCAAGGAACTATAAAACTGCACTCCAAAGTTTCTTTGTTCAGCAACACTCCCTAAGACCTTACCATTAAGTGTATAATTCCTGCTAAGATTTGCTTTCCCAAAATGCAGCACCTCGCATTTTATCTGAATTAAACTCCATCTGCCACTTCTCAGCCCATTGGCCCATCTGGTCAAGATCCTGTTGTAATCGGAGGTAACCCTCTTCGCTGTCCACTACACCTCCAATTTTAGTGTCATCTGCAAACTTACTAACTGTACCTCTTATGCTTGCATCCAAATGTAAATGACAAAACGTAGAGGGCCCAGCACCGATCCTTGTGGCACTCCTCTGATCACAGGCCTCCAGTCTGAAAAACAACCCTCCACCAGCACCCTCTGTCTTCTACCTTTGAGCCAGTTCTGTATCCAAATGGCTAGTTGTCCCTGTACTCCATGAGACCTAGCCTGCTAATCAGTCTCCCATGGGGAACCTTGTTGAACGCCTTACTGAAATCCATATAGATCATATCTACCGCTCTGCCCTCATCAATCTTCTTTGTTACTTCTTCAAAAAACTCAGTCAAGTTTGTAAGACATGATTTCTCGCGCACAAAGCCATGCTGACTATCCCGAATCAGTTCTTGCCTTTCCAAATACATGTACATCTTTCCCTCAGGATTCCCTCCAACAACTTGCCCACCACTGACGTCAGGCTCACCAGTCTATAGTTCCCTGGCTTGTCCTTACCACCCTTCTTAAACAGTGGCACCAATCTCCAGTCTTCCATGTGTGGAAGTACAGGTGAATTCCTGTTGGATGTGAAAGGATCCTTTGGAGCCTTGGACACAGGTGAAGGGGGAGGTATGGGCGTAGGTTTTGCACTTCTTGCGGTGGCAAGGGAAGGTGCCGGGTATGGGGTGTGGGCTGATGGGGGGGGCATGGATCTGACGAGGGAGTTGCAGAGGGAATGGTCTCTCTGGAATGCTGATAGCGGTGTGGAGAGAAATATATCCCTGTGGTGGAGTCTGTTTGCAGGTGTCGGAGGATGATGCAATGTATCTGGAGGCTGGTGGGGTGGAACCAGAGGGGGTTCTGTCCTTGTAGTGATTGGAGAGGTGGGGTTCAGAGGCGGAAGTATGGGAAGTGGAAGAGATGTGCTGGAGGGCATCTGAAGAAGGATGCCATCTGAGATGTTTTATGGTGGAATTGGTCCTCCTGGATAGCTGCAGAGATGAGTTTGGTGGGGCAGGAACAGGCTGAGTGTGACTTGGATCGTCTGATCACAAGAATTGTGCATTCTTCGTCTTACACCTATCTGCTTTTATTTTGTATTGACAATGTGTATTCATTGCCTTCACCATCCAGCTCCTCAACTTATAGCTTCATTTTACCTACAAACCACACAGCTTGTCTGTATCTTCCTTCCAATTTGTACTACTTCCAGGTGAAGAGGTCATTAGGTTATGGTGATCAGTATTCTTTGTCAGTATTACTTAATCACAAAGGCCAACCTCCCATCTATGGAATCTATCTACCAGGCCCGCTGTCAAGGAAAGGCCGCCAGCATTCTCAAAGATCCATCCCACCCTGGCAATGTTTTTCTACAACCTCTACCATTGAGGAGAAGGTACAGAAGCCTGAGCACATGTACCAGCTGGTTTTGAAATAGTTTCTACCCTACTGTTGTTAGAATACTGAATGGACTCACAAACTCTTAATATTCACCTGTACCTGTACTTTATTTTTGCTGCTGTTTACCTATTATTTACTGCCTTTGCTACCTAACTCTGCCTGTATTGCTCACAAGACAAAGCTTTTCACTGTGCCTCAGTACACATGACAATAAATTCAATTCAATTCAATTATCTGTGAAAATCATAATTGATCCTTTTATAATTGATGCAAACTCTTACACATTCTTTCCAAATGTTCTTAAAATCAATTACAGATTCCACAAACCTTTGAAAGAAATTATAACCTGTTCTAATTATACTCCTGTTGGGATCAAAGGTCATTATACTCAAATAACATCATGTACCGTATTGGTGGGAGTTTACTGAATTCAAGGTAACTCCCATTTTCATGCATTACAACAATGATTACACCACCAAAAAGTACTTAATTGATTGTAAAACTCTCTGAGATGCATTTTCTTTCTTTTGTTTTTATCTGAATTTTAGCAAACACCAACCTTTTATGGCTTTGATGAAAGTCTTCACCCATTTGGTGTTAGGATTCATGCAAACTTTCATCCCATTTTTCATGGTGATACTGTAAAAAGGCAAATTTTTAAAATCTAATCCTCAGAAATCATTTACTACATTTTCATCTGCAAAGACACTTAAAATTTTTTAAACACTTTTAAATGTAATCTCACAATCATAATTAATCAAAAGTAATAATGAGTCCATCTTAGTAAATATACATAGTAAAAGACAAATTAAGATTTCAGTTTTTTTAGTTACAAGAGAATATTCTGATACATCTACTCACATTATTTCTGTTGTCACGCAATGAGGTCCTCTGGGAATGTACTTTACATTGCGAATAAAATTTGGGTCAAAACGCTTGGTGGTAGTCACGATACACTTACAGCGTCCCTGGATTCCTGGGATTGGAATCCCTGTGAATGGATATTTTAATTTATATTCAATTAGTAGTTGAAGCAGAGAGAAATTTAATGTTTTGTGTCGGCATTGAAATTTTATATTTGTTCTGTACGTGATCTATTTTGATTGAATAATCCTCGAATACTCAGACACCACAGGAATTAATTTGAGACTACCCAGCAGGCAGTCCATGTGTTGAACCTATAATTTGTTGAAACGTCCTGAGTATTGACTATTCACTACTACACTCCATCCCTAATCTGGTATCACCTGCGAATTTAGAAATTGTGTTTTGATTTCAATGTCCAAATTCATAATCTAATGTGTGAATAGCTGGGATTGCAGTTCAGATCCTTGTGCAATATGACTTCCCATTTTCTATCTCTCTGAATAATTACCTTTACTCCCATTCTCTCTGTTCTGTTTGAAGCCAGTGAACAATCCATTCCGTCACTTGTCTCCAAGCTCTGCCATCTCTCACCTCAATCATTTGTCAATAGTCCACCACTTTTGAGAACCCAAATAAGTTGCATCCACCACATTACCATTGTTTACTCTCCTTATTACCTCATCAAAAGTTCAATAAGATTAGTTAAACATGATTTCTTTTTACTTTTGAAATCAAGTCTATTTGATATTCTGTTTTGTTTAATTTCTAGATTCTCTCTGTTCAGAATTATTTTTAAACCACCAATGTTAAACTGATTATAATGCTTTAATTCCCTGGATATGTTCAGATCCCCTTTAAAGTCACGTTACATTGGCTATCCTTTGGCACTGAATGTTTTTGAAATGAATTATTAAATTAAGTAGCAATGCATCTGCTATCTCTTCCTTAGATTCTTTTCAAATGTAAATCACTCTTGCGAGGGTTTTGCCCTCTTTTGAGTTTGTTTAGTTTATTCAATTGATCAAATTGAAACATTTTAAAGGTACACATTACTCATCATATCATTCAATGTTATATCTGCCTATTCCATTTCTTTGATAAAAAATAATTGAAATAATTATTCAATATTTCTGTCATCTCCTTATTGTTATTAATGATATTACTCTACCACTTATTCGTCCCACTCCCATAACAACGTCCTTTTTTAGATTAAATACTTCATTGTTTTGTCTTATATTCCTTGATAATTTGATTTCATAGTTTCTCTTTGCCTTCCTAATTGTACTTTGTTGTGGTTCTGTTCGCCGAGCTGGAAGTTTTTGCTGCAAACGCCAGGGAACGAAACGTTTGCAGCAAAAACTTCCAGCTCGGCGAACAGAACCACAACAACGGACACCCGAGCTACAAATCTTCAACCAGACTTTAATTGTACTTTGTATACAGGTTTCCTTTATGCTGAATCGGTCCCTTAGTCTTGATACAATCTTGGCGTCTCAATGTCCATTACAGTGCAATTGAGTTTCAGTAGCATCTTGCACGTTAATTTTAACATTCCTGACACTGAAATTTGATGCTTGTAAGTATTGGAGTCTCATTCCTTCAGAATTTAATTGTTGCGCGTTAAAACTAAAAGCAATATTTAGAAATTCTTCTTTCACTCTCGTTAACCTCTCTCAAACTTAATGTAGGCGTCTTTTGCCACAGTTTACGGAAGAAATCGAACGTCACGTCTAACAAACGATTGGAATAATTATGAATTAGATATCCGTATTTAAACATGAGTCATGTCAAATTATTCCACAGCGTCACTGTATAATGCCTGAAATGACAAAACAGTGTGATATATGTGTATAAAATAAAGGCACAAATTCCTATACTGTCCCGTAAACTGTTTTTAAACCGATAAATTTTCTTATTCGGTCAGGAATTAATTTATTTCAAGCAGGGAACTTCGCTGGTGAACGCTACCAAGCAGAATAGTAGGGATCGATAGATGCTTGCTTTAAATGTTGACTGCTTTTTGTCTACACAAGCGACAACCGGATTGCTAGACACACCGCTGTCTTCGTGTCTACAGTATGAGGTTCCCTTTGTTTCTGAGCGATATGGGTCCGTTTCAAAAGTTTTGGGGATTACTTGTGCCGCGGATACCTTCCTCGCAGTGTTTTAGCTTCGGATCATCACCAGAACAGAAGTTCACCAGAATACCACAATGTAAAATGACCAATCTCCTTTGGTTTGGGCTTGACAATGGTATAAGCTGCTGTACAAGACAAATGTCAGAAATAAACACTGAAAACAGAAAAAAATGCTGGAGATCAGAGCGGGTCAAGCAGTACCCACGGAGAGAAAGTAAGTTAATGTTTGCAGTCCAGATGATTTTTCAGCTTAGTTTGCTCTTTCTTTTGCTCCATAGATGCTGCCTGACCCGGGGTGATCTCCAGTAAATTTTTTTGTTTGTTTTCAGTACAGATTCCAGCATCTACAGTTATTTCTGACAGCTCCTGTGCTGTCAGAAACAAACAGCCTGGAAACTGCCGGAAGCGGTATCAGTGAGTCATGGTTAACTTTTCCATATCACAGGCCTGCAGCTGCCTGCCTCCTCCTCCTCCCTGAAAGAGCAGCGGGAATCCTGAACCAGGTTTTCACTCTTCCCAGAAAGCCATCTGCACGCCGTGAAGGGTCAGAATCAAGTGAATTCAAAACGAAGCGGGATAACGCTCTTCCATTTCACTCGATGTTACCAAAGCAGATTTTAGTTCTAACATGAACATTGTTCGATCCCCATGGTGTTCCATTCACGGGGGAATACCATGGGGTACACATGCTAGGGTAGCATATATAAGTTGCAATTAAAATCAAATAAAAATCAACTTTTGTCAGTCTAAAGCAGAAGTCGACATACCCTGTGCAGTCATGGCACACAGAAGCAAAACCAGGATGGTGAGAATAGCTGCTCCTTTCATCTTGAATGCCTGGGGGGTACTGGTGAGATTTCTGCTGAGGGGCTTCTCTTTATCGTCTCTGTACCTCTCAGTTGAGTGGAGCCGAACTGAAGATTGGTCCCAAAACCCTATTTATTAAACTTGTGTCCACTTTCATTTTGCACAACCTGAAGAGGTGGCCATTACTAAAGTTGGGAAACTCCTGAGGGAATCTCCCTTCAGAATAAACCATTCTGACCTCTTCTATAAGTGAAATAAAATGAAACTGCTATCAGCAACATTCTTTGGGACAGACTTGGTCGATGACCTTTAGATCATTAACCCATGTTTCTCTGTCCCCAGATGCCGCCTACCCTGTTGGAAGTTAATTGCATAATATTTTTTAGTTGGTTGTGACAATTTTTACAAATTTAACCTCAGGCAACTTTTTGTGTTAAAGATCATCTAATTACTCCCTGACTCTGTCATGATAACACTATCCATCTCCTTGTGTTTTATCATTCTTCAATTGGCGGATGATTAAAAAATACCTTGTATTCCTATAGCACCTTTCAAGACCAATGAACGTGCCAAGTCGTTTTACAGCTAATTAAGTACTTTCCAAATGTAATTATGTACTTTCCTATGTTGTAACATAGGAAACAGGTCAGTCGCACAGCTCACGGTCTCTCTAAACTGCGTTGCTGTGTGGATGTTCCCAGGATCTGTGCATGTTGAGTGGTGTGCCAACCCCAGTCACAATAGTGACATCCAATTGCACAAGTCGCTGCCGACCACAGACATCAGACTTCACGCAGAACGAAAGAAAGAGGTGAATGCTGCGCACAACTGTTAACCACTGGCATAAGAGCAATTAATTAGATGCTCTTTAAAAAAAAGACTAAGTGAACAGCAAACATGATATGTAGACGATCCAGATCCAGATCCAGATTGTACTTTTGACTCACAGGGGAAATCCTCAATATATTTTTATCCCTGACTCCTCTCGCTATAAATTAAAGAAGAAACACAATTTAGATAACAACATTAAAACCTGTGATTTACAGGAAACATTTATCCTTTTCATTGGCTGTACTTCATAGTTCTGAGGACCTTAAGGTTCCAGATTTGGAAATAGTTTTGTAATGTACATGTAAATTAGAAAGAACTTGTACTTACATTGTGCACTTCAGATCCTGAAGTTGTACAATGGAGTACTAATGAGGTCTGGTCACTATTCCAATGTAGTTAAATATAATTCCAAAGTAGCTTACAGTTGCCATCAGCAATGGAGTTTGAACCTAATGATGTAGCAGCACATGGATAGAAAACCTTTTGGATATTTTTGCACCCACAGAGATGTTTTATAATATATTCAGTGCAGTTTTCTGCCATCTTCCCTATTTCCAAAAAAAATTACTTCAGAAATTACAAAGCTAAGACAAAGCAACTTACTTATTAGCCAAAAAGTAATTATCAGCCTAATATATAATGTATGCCAAATCAACTTGATTAATAGCCCCTTCTCTGCTGTTTTAATGCTAACATGAATCTTTAAAAGTAAAATGTTTATTCCTTGGTTAAGAAACTGAAGAACAATTGGCGAAGGATCCACTGAATAATGTAACAGCAATTCTGCATTCATTATTGCAATGTGTATATTACTGGCAAGGCTAGAAATTGAAAGACACGGCATAGTCCTGCAAAGAAAATGATGAATCATCTTTTTGAAATCTTTTCAATCTGTGTTGGAGTACTGTATATCATAAAAGCTTGGTACCTTTGAATAAACTGCTCTCCCATGGTGAAAATTAGTTAAAATTAGTTAGCGTGGAATTACAATTGCACATCAGCCAAACAAATATAATATGGAGAAATAATTGACTGTAATATTTCCTAAATCACACCTTAACTAACCACCCACCCTTTAACAACATGTCAGAGTTTTTACAACAACACAGCAAGCCAGGCAGCATCAGGAGATTGAGAAGTCAATGTTTCTGGGTGTAACCCTTCTGCAGGACTGGGGCTGGGTGTAGGGGGAGCCACAGACAAAGGGAGAGGCGGGAGTAGGGTGATGAAGTGGTACTGCCTTCACCTATTCCCATTTCACCACCCTGGCCCTGCCACCCCCTTTATCTGCATCTCCCCCGACACCCACCCTCAGTCCTGAAGAAGGATTGCACCCGAAACATCAATTTCTCTAGCTCCTGATGCTGCCAGGTTTGCTGTGTTCTTCGAGCCTTCTGCCTGTGTACTTTAGATTCCAGCATCTGCAGTTTTTTTGTCTCTAACAGAATTTTTACAAGAGACAGATAAGGATTACTTAGGCTGTCTGCTCACCTTCATTCCTATTGAGGCCCATAAACAGTCAACACTTGGCAACTTGAAACGGTTCCACTCCGTCCGTAACTTTGAGGTGTGCATGAGGAAGTCAGAGAAGAGGGACAGGAAACCCGGCAGATTGGTCTACTTGGGCCTTGGCAGGATTGAAGTAGGAGATGGTGGCTCTTCCATGAATGCTACCCTTTCCTGATAGCTAGTCCACAAGAGCTCACACCTCCACTCAGGTATCAACTCAGTCTCTTCCCCTCTCCTCACCTTTTGAATGCAATACACTTCTGTGTTGACTTTTGCAAATTGTAGCAAATGAGCTAAAGTTTAGACAAAGCTTTGCTTATTTATAAAGTGCAGTTCCACTGTAAAGCATTGTGTCATGATGATCCAGGAACCACAAATTACTTGTGGACACACTGAAGTTTAATTTCAAATGTAAATGACAAGCAATAATGGAGGAGGTAAATTCCGTGGTTCCCTGGAGTGACAGAGAAAGACCCTGGAATTTCACACCTGATGTATTGTCAAGGAAATTTCAAAAGGATGGATATATGGGAGAAATGCATCACAAACGGAACTTTGATCTCCTGATGTTATCTCAGGTTGTGAACATGGTGGGAGAAAGACGACAGTCTGAGCAAAAAAAAGTTTTATCTTATAGAGTCCCTTCAGTGTGGAAGCAGATGATTCACCCCATCGAATTTACACTGACCCTCCAAAGAGCATCCCACCCAGAACTACCTTATCCCTATAATCCTATATCTACCATGACAAATCCACTTAACCTACACATCTCTGGACACCATGGAAAATTTAATATGGACAATCCACCTTACCTGCATATGTGGGGGGAAACCCACACAAACACAGGGAGAATATGCAAACTCCAGACAGACAGTTGCCCAAGGCTGGAATCTGTGAGACCGCAGTGCTAACCACTGAGCCACTGTGCCGTGTATTCCCCTTTCAAGCTTCCACAAGGACATGGGTTGAAAATCCAATCAACCCCAATCTGTGGCTGCTATTGGAAGAAAGATTGCTCATGAATTGAGGTGGTTGTGTGTAGTAGCCTGGCTTCAGAATGGGAGTGCTATGAAATTCACAAATGAAAATTGTGAATTTCACAATCTTCCAATACCACGTTGCTGTAAATAAATTTATCCCTCTGTGAGCTACAAACCAGCAAGTCAGCCAAAAGGATAAGGTGTAAGTAATTTATTGGAACTTGCAAAGCCAAGAATCCCAAAACAGACTGCTTAACTAGACTAGGCGAAAGTGAGGACTGCAGATGCTGGAAATTATCTTCCAACTCGGCACTGCCCTCATGACCAGTCCTATCTGTCCATCTTCCTTCCCACAGATCCACTCCACCCTCCTCTCCGACCTATCACCTTCACCCCCCCCCCACCTTCATCTACCTGTCACACTCTCAGTCACCTTCCTCCCAACCCTATCCCCCTCCAATTTATCTCACCGCCACCTTGACTCACAGCCTCATTCCTGATGAAGGGTTTTTGCCCAAAATGTTGATTGTCCTGATCTTTGGATGCTGCCTGACCTGCTGTGTTTTTTTCAACACCACACTCGACTGCTTAACTAGACTTAAAAATGTTTTGCTGGAAAAGCGCAGCAGGTCAGGCAGCATCAAAGGAACAGGAGAATTGACATTCCGGGTGTAAGCCCTTCTTCAGAACTAGACTTTTCAATGTTCCACTATCTGCAAACTATGAGCAACTTGTAGACTGAACCATATATCTTTCAAATTTTATCTTTCTTTGGATTCACCCCATTTCTAATCTGTGCACATTTATGTTGCATTATTATTTCTTATCAAATTTCATTTATTGATCTGTAGATTCAAGAAGGCCTGGTTAAATTGGCTCATTTAAAAAAATAATTTCACTTATCACATACAGATCAGATTGGCAAAGGATGGCAGGGTTCCTTCACTGAAGGGCATCAGTGAACCAGCTCAGTTTTTACAGCAATGAATGGTTGTTTAAAGATCACCAATGCTGTTGATTTGATTTTATTTTTCAAAATTAACTGAAATGTTATATAAATGAGCTGTCATGGTAGAATGTGAACCTTTAACCTCAGATCTTGGGCCTCTAGATTACTGTAGGCTAATACTCCACGTTATGTAGCCATCATCTCCCCAAGCTAGCAGGGAATCACGGATGAACATAAGAATGTAAGAAATAAGAACAGGAATAGACCTTTCAGCCCAGTATGTCTACCAAGAATTCTATAAGATCAGAGCTAATCTGCCCTCAGTCTCAATTGTTCACTCCTCATAGCCCTGGCACATACACTTCTCCATCTGCAGCCAGAAATGAAATAAAAGCATCAGGGCACTGAAAATGATCTCAGTTTCAGTTTCCAGAAATCAGACCACGGCTTTACGAACAACAAGCTCTTTGTATCAAATTTTACTCAAAGACTGGTCTCTGTGGCTTAATGTGTATGGATTCCAATAAACAGTATTATTTTATTTTCCCATAGCTCTTTATGCCAGTGTTTAGCTTTCTTTCTTTCTTGTTACTTTTCACAACACATTTAAAGCCTCATTGTCAGCTCAATGTTTTACTCAGTTGAATATTGTGT
Organism: Hemiscyllium ocellatum; assembly: GCF_020745735.1. Taxonomy (NCBI): domain Eukaryota; kingdom Metazoa; phylum Chordata; class Chondrichthyes; order Orectolobiformes; family Hemiscylliidae; genus Hemiscyllium; species Hemiscyllium ocellatum. Next base: position 136,513,730 of record NC_083401.1, read on the forward strand.
TTTACTCAAGTTACTATTATGCTTTACTCAGTTGAATATTGTTTTGAGACAAATGAATGTGATAATGAGCCCACTTCATCATGAGTTCATACTTGCCTGGTTCAGCAATAAATGGGAGAAAGTGAGGACTGCAGATGCTGGAGATCAGAGCTGAAAACGTGTTGCTGGAAAAGCGCAGCAGGTCAGGCAGCATCCACGGAGCAGGAGAATCGACGTTTCAGGCATGAGCACTTCTTCAGGAATGAGGAAAATGTGTCCAGCAGGCTAAGATAAAAGGTAGGGAGGAGGGACTTGGGGGAGGGGCGCTGGAAATGCGATAGGTGGAAGGAGGTTAAGGTGAGGGCGATAGATCGGAGTGGGGCTGGGGGCGGAGAGGTCAGGAAGAAGATTGCAGGTTAGGAAGGTGGTGCTGAGTTCGAGGGTTGGGACTGAGACAAGGTGGGGGAGGGGAAATGAGGAAACTGGAGAAGTCTGAGTTCATCCCTTGTGGTTGGAGGATTCCAAGGCGGTAGATGAGGCGCTCTTCCTCCAGCTGTCGTGTTGCTATGGTCTGGCGATGGAGGAATCCAAGGACCTGCATGTCCTTAGTGGAGTGGGAGGGGGAGTTGAAGTGTTGAGCCACGGGGTGGTTGGGTTGGTTGGTCCGAGTGTCCCAGAGGTGTTCTCTAAAATGTTCCTCAAGTAGGCGGCCTGTCTCCCCAATATAGAGGAGGCCACATCGGGTGCAGCGGATGCAGTAAATGATGTGTGTGGAGGTGCAGATGAATTTGCGGCGGATATGGAAGGATCCCTTGGGGCCTTGGAGGGAAGTAAGGGGGGAGGTGTGAGCGCAAGTTTTACATTTCTTGCGGTTATAGGGGAAGGTGCCGGGAGTGGAGGTTGGGTTGGTGAGAGGTGTGGACCTGACGAGGAAGTCACGGAGGGAGTGGTCTTTTCGAAACACTGAGGGGAGGGGAGGGAAATATATCCCTTGGTGGTGGGGTCTGTTTGGAGGTGGCGGAAATGATGGCAGATGATACAATGTATATCGAGGTTGGTGTGGTGGTAGGTGAGAACCAGTGGGGTTCTGCCCTGGTTGCAATTGGAGGGGTGGGGCTCCAGGGCGGTGGAGCGGGAAGTGGAGGAAATGCGGTGGAGAGCATCGCCGATCACATCTGGGGGGAAATTGTGGTCTTTGAAGAAGGAGGCCATCTGGGTTGTACGGTATTGGAACTGGTCCTCCTGGGAGCAGATGCGGTGGAGACGAAGGAATTGGGAATATGGGATGCCGTTTTTACAGGGGGCAGGGTGGGAGGAGGTGTAATCTAGGTGTAATCAATACATGTCCGTGTTAATTCGGTCGCCCGAGATAGAAATGGAGAGGTCTAGGAAGGGGAGGGAGGAGTCTGAGATGGTCCAGGTAAATTTGAGGTCGGGGTGGAAGGTGTTGGTAAAGTGGATGAACTGTTCAACCTCCTCGTGGGAGCATGAGGCAGCACCGATACAGTCATCAATGTAGCGGAGGAAAAGGTGGGGGGTGGTGCCAGTGTAGCTGCGGAAGATGGACTGTTCCACATGTCCTACGAAGAGGCGGGCATAGCTGGGGCCCATGCGGGTGCCCATGGCTACTCCTTTGGTTTGGAGGAAGTGGGAGGATTGGAAAGAGAAGTTGCTCAGAGTGAGGACCAGTTCAGTCAGTCGAAGGAGGGTGTCAGTGGAAGGGTACTGGTTGGTACGGCTGGAAAGGAAGAAGCAGAGGGCTTTGAGTCCTTCGTGATGGGGGATGGAGGTGTACAGGAACTGGATGTCCATGGTGAAGATAAGGCGTTGGGGACCAGGGAAATGGAAATCATGGAGGAGGTGAAGGGCGTGGGTGGTGTCCCGAATGTAGGTGGGGAGTTCTTGGACTAAGGGGGACAGGACTCTGTTGAGATATGCAGAGATGAGTTCGGTGGGGCAGGAGCATGCTGAGACAATGGGTAGGCCGATGCAGTCAGGTTTGTGGATTTTGGTCAGGAGGTAGAAATGGGTGGTGTGGAGTTGTGGGTCTATGAGATTGGAGGAAGCTCCAATCATCTCTCAGACCGTCCATAACCTCATCACCTCAGGGGATCTCCCATCACCGCCTCCAACCTCGTAGTCCCACAACCCCGCACTGCACGTTTCTACCTCCTGCCCAAAATCCACAAACCTGACTGCCCCGGCCGACCCATTGTCTCAGCCTGGTCCTCACCTATCACCCCACCAACCTCTATATACATCGTATCATCCGTCGTCATTTCCACCACCACCAAACGGACCCCACCACCAGGGATATATTTCCCTCCCCTCCCCTATCAGCATTACGAAAAGACCACTCCCTCCATGACTCCCTCCTCAGGTCCACACCCCTCACCAACCCAACCTCCACTCCCGGCACCTTCCCCTGCAACTGCAAGAAATGCAAAACTTGCGCCCATACCTCCTCCCTTACTTCCCTCCAAGGCCCCAAGGGATCCTTCCATATCCGCCACAAATTCACCTGCACCTCCACACACATCATTTACTGCATTCACTGCACCCGATGTGGCCTCCTTTATATTGGGAGACAGGCCGCCTACTTGCGGAACGTTTCAGAGAACACCTCTGGGACACCCGGACCAACCAACCCAACCACCCCGTAGCTCAACACTTCAGCTCCCCCTTCCACTCCACCAAGGACATGCAGGTCCTTGGACTCCTCCATCGCCAGACCATAGCAACACGACGGCTGGAGGAAGAGTGCCTCATCTTCCGCCGAGGAAACCTCCAACCACAAGGGATGAACTCAGGTTTCTCCAGTTTCCTCATTTCCCCTCCCCCCCCCACCTTGTCTCAGTCCCAACCCTCGTACTCAGCACCGCCTTTCTAACCTGCAATCTTCTTCCTGACCTCTCCGCCCCCACCCCCACTCCGGCCTATCGCCTCCTCCCCCAGTCTGGCCTATCGCCCTCACCTTAACCTCCTTCCACCTATCGCATTTCCAACACCCCTCCCCCAAGTCCCTCCTCCCTACCTTTTACCTTAGCCCGCTTGGCACACTTTCCTCATTCCTGAAGAAGGGCTCATGCCCTAAATGTCGATTCCCCTGCTCCTTGGATGCTGCCTGACCTGCTGCGCTTTTCCAGCAACACATTTTCAGCTCAGCAATAAATAGGCAAATGGCAATGCATAATGAGAATACTCACAAGACAGGCCGTCTTTTTTGTTTCCAGGGTACATTCAACTCATTGTAGCCTTTTACATTTTTAATCATAATTGATGCATGCATGAAAATGAAAGAACATTGCAGGGCTACAAGGAAAGAGAAGGGTGGAACGTGAACCAAACATCTTCAAATGCTAAAGGTGACACAATAAAATGTGCCAAATTACATTTTCTTGCGCTATAAAATTCTTGATTTACATAGTTCTAAAATGAAATGCATTTCAAATGCTGAGTGTGATTGATGCTGAAAAAAAATGATCTGTCAACAGCTGTCAAAGGAAATGTTAACATTTCAGATCAACAGCCTTTCAGAACTAGAAGATGTTAGTCCTGAAATAGGTTTTGAACATGTTAAAGATAAGAAAGTGGGAAGAAGGGAAGGGCAAAAAGGGAAGATCTGTTTGCAACTGGAGAGCAGGAGACATGAAATGGCGAAAGGTTTCATGGTGGAAGGCCAAGGGGAAAGGTAATGAGGTAAGAAAATAAAGTCCAGGAGAGCTGTGAATCCATTGACACTGTCTAACTGCAAAGTGAAGGAAACAAGAAAAGAATGGAACAAAAAACAATTATTGAGACTGTACACTGGGGGGCACCTCATGAACAGATAATGTGTGTGACATTGGCAGCAGCAATGACCTTATGGCACTAAAGATGATGCCAATCATCACAGCAATTGAGAGGCGAAAGCAACTCTGAGTGCAGAAAAAATGGTGGGTGGAGGAGGGGGAGGTGAATACAGATTTACACACTATTTTGATGGAGGCATCAGTTAATTTAACTAAGCAGTTAAATTAGCAAACAAAGTATCAACCATCGCCTAGGGATAATTGCCAGGGACTTTCTCAAGCTGCTCCTGATGTTATTTGGGTGGAACTGAGAAATAGGAAAGGGATGATTACCATATTGGGATTGTATTTCAGGGCCCCAATAGTCAGCTGGAAATTGAGAAGCAAATTTGTAAGGAGATCTCAGTTTTCTGTAAGAATAATAGGGTTGGAATAGTAGGGGACTTTAACTTTCCAAACACAGTCTGGGACTGCCATGGTGTTAAGGGCTGGGATGGAGAGGTGTTAAGTGCGTATGAGAAAATTTTCTTATGCAGTGTGTGGATGTACCTACTAGAGAAGGAGCAAAGCTTGAACGTCTCTTGGAAAATAAGGCAGGGCAAGCGACTGGGGGTGTCAGTAGGGGGCACCCTGGGGCCAGTGTTCATAATTCTATTAATTTTAAAATAGTTAAGCAAAAGGATAGACTTGTTCTAAAAGCTGAAGTTGTAAATCAGAATAAGGCCAATTTTGAGAGTGTTAGACAAGACCTTTCAAAAGTTGATCAGGACAGTTGGAACGTAGGAGGCCTGCAAAAATGAGTTCGGAGACATTATGTTCCTGTTAGGGTGAAGGGCAAGGCTGGTATATGTAGGGAATTCTGGGTGACTAGAGAAATTGAGGCTCTGGTCAAGAAAAAGAAGTAGGTATATGTCAGGCATAGACAGCTGGGATTGCGTGACTCCTGAGTGGAGTATAAGGGCAGTAGGAGTATATACTCAAGAGAGAAATCAGGAGAGCAAAAAGGGTACATGAGATAGCTTTGGCAAATAGGGATAAGGGAAATCCAAAGAGATTCTGTAAATACATTAAAGACAAAGGAGTAACTAGGGAGAGAATAGGACCTGTTAAAGATCAACAAGGCTGTCCATGTGTGGAACTGCAGGAGATGGGCGAAATACTAAACAAGTATTTCACATCAGTGTTTACTGTGGAGAAGAATATGGAAGCTAGGGAACTTGGAGAAATAAATAACAACATCTTGAAAAGTGTCCATATTACAGAAGATGAGGTGTTGGATGTCTTGAAATACATAAAGGTAGATAAATCCCCAGGATCTGATCAGGTGTATCCTGGAACTTTGTGGGAAGCTAGGAAAGTGATTGCTGGGCCCCTTTCTGATATACTTGTAACATCATTAGCCATGGGTGAGGTGCCAGAAGACAGGAAGGTTGCTAATGTGCTGCCATTATTTAAGAACGTGGCAACGAAAAGCCAGAGAACTATAGATCAATGAGCTTGACGTCAGTAGTGGGTAAGCCATTGGTGGGAATTCTGAGGGACAGAGTTTACATAAGTTTGGAAAGGCAAGGATTGATTAGGGATAGTCAGCATGGCTTTGTATGTGGGAAAGCATGTCTCACAAACTTGATTGAGTTTTTTGAAAAAGTCACAAAGAGGATTAATGAAGGCAGAGTGATGGATGTTGTCTGTATAAACTTCACCAGGGCATTTGACAGGTTTCTGCATGGAAGTATAGTTAGCAATATTAGATCACTTGGAATCCAGGTAGTACTAGCTATTTGGATAAAAAATTGGTTTAATGGTAGGAAACAGGGTGGTGGTGGATGGTTGTTTTTTGGATCAAGGCCTGTGATTAGTGGTGTATCTAACACATCAGTGCTAGATCCACTGCTTTCTCATATTGCTGTAGAAGTTATGGTTAGCAAGTTTGAGGATGACAACAAAATTGGTGGTGTAAGACAGTGAAGAAGGTTATCTCAGAGTACAATGGGATGTTGATCAGATCGGCTGATGAACCAAAGAGTGGCAGTAGGAGCTTAGTTTAGATAAATGTGACATGTTGAATTTTAATAAGGCAGATCAGGGCAGACTTTATCCAGTTAATGGTAGGGTCCAGAGGTGTGTTGTGGAGCAAAGACATTCAGGGTACATAGTTCCTTGAAAGTGGAGGTGCAGGTACATAAGATAGTGAAGCAAGTGCACTGCTGTATTGGGCAGTGCACTGAGTATAGAAGTTGGGATGTCATGCTGTGCCTGCACAGGACATTGGTTAGACCACTTTTGTAACACTATGATCAGTTCTGGTCTACCTGCTTCAGGAAGGCTATTGCTCGGGGTGGAGGGTTTGAGCTATAGGGAGATGCTGAATAGGCTGAGGCTATTTTCCCTGGAGCATCAGAGGCTGAGGGATAACCTTACAGGGCATCATCGGGGTAATTCTTGTCTGGAATTGGAATCTATGTTTTCTCTTCCAATTTCCACTCTGCCCTCAATTTCACCTGGTCTATCTCTGACTCCTCCTTCCCTTTCCTTGACACTTCTGTTTCCATTTCTGGGATAGACTGACTACTAATATCTGTTGTAGACCCACTGACTCTCACAGCTACCTGGACCATAAATCCTTGTACCCTACTATCTTTACAAGACACAGTTCCATTCTCCCAGTTCCTCCATCTCTGTTGCATATGTTCCAATGAACCCAACTTTCCCAAGGATGCCTGCAAAATGTCCACCTCCTTCCTCAGCCTAGCATTTCCCAGCACTGTTGTTGACAATGCCCTCAATTGGGTACGACCCATCTCCCACAAGTTCGCCCTTACCCCCTCTCTTCCCTCCTGTCACGGCAATAAGGATCCCCTTGTCCTTACCCATCATCTCACCAGCATCACCATCCAGAAGATCATCAACCACCATTTCCACCAACTCCATGATTATTCCACTACCGGACACATATTCCACTCCTCTCCCTTGTCCTCCTTCCACAGGGACCATTCCCTCTGGGAATCCCTGATTTACTCTTCCTTCACTCCCAACGCTCCCCTACAATCCCATGGCACTATTCCTCGCAACTGCCAAAGGTGCAACACCTGATCATTTACCTCCTCCATCCTCAGTATCCAAGGATCCAGGTGAAGCAGCACTTTACCTGCATTTCTCACGGTGTTCCAGCCAAGCTCAGTGCAAGTTGAAAGAACAACACCTCATTTTTGCTTGAGGACCCTGCAGGCCTCCAGATTAAATATCGAGTTCAATAATGTTAGGGCCTGAACTCCCCCATGTCCTAGACCCCTACCCCACACACCAGGTCTTATTATCACATAGTCTGCCATTATATCCTATTGTTAGTCACTAACAGTCTCAATTAACAGCTATTCACCCTGCTAGCCAGATCATTAACCACTCCTTTGTCTTCTGTCCAATTGTTCTTCTCTCTCTGTCTGGGCTTTATACCCATCTATTGTTTACTCCTTGCCCCCTTCCCTCACTCTAACTCCTGCATGTAACGCATCATTTTCCTCGCTAACATCAGTTCTGAGGAAGGGTCACTGTGCCCGAAATGTTAACTCTGATATCTCTTCACAGATGCTGCCAGACCTGCTGAGCTTTTCCAGCAATTTCTGTTTTTGTTTTTGACTACTTATCAGCCGCCAGTTCTAGCAATTCAGGCAGTACCATTTCTCTGATGGTTGTAATTTCCCTGAGTTCCTCCCTCACTGAATACCTGTTTCTAGTGTGTTCAGTTTATTGCTGAAAATGTGTTGCTGGAAAAGCGCAGCAGGTCAGGCAGCACCCAAGGAGCAGGAGAATTGACGTTTCGGGCATGAGCCCTTCTTTAGGAATGTTCAGTTTATTCCCTGTCATGAAGACTGATACAAAATACTTGGTCGGACCGTTCAGTATCTCTTTATCTCTCATTTGAATTCTTCAAATGCACTTTCTATCAGGTTAATCCTCCCTTTGTTAACCCTTTTTAAAAATATTTATAAAACCTCTTTGTTTTAGATTTCTGATTAGCTTTCTGTCATATTCTAATATTTCCCTTCATTTAGTTATGTTTTGCATTTTTTGAATTCCATCCAATCTTTTGACCTGCACTGTCTTTTTACATCTTTTTTTCTCTATAAATTTAATTCTATCTTTGACCTTTCCAATTAACTGCAAATGGTATGAATATTTTCTTACTTGTTGCCATGCATCTAGTCTCTATTTTCGGAAATATCTCCTTAAATATCTGCTACTGCATTCCGATTGACCAATCCTTTAACCTAGTATGCTTGTTCACTTTAGTCTAGATTAGAGTGGTGCTGGAAAAGGACAGCAGGTCAAGCAGCACCCAAGGAGCAGGAAAATCAACATTTCGGGCAAAAGCCCTTCATCAGGAAGATGAAGGGCTTTTGCCCGAAACATCGATTTTCCTGCTCTTTGGATGCTGCCTGACCTGCTGTGCTCTTCCAGCACCACTCTAATCTAGACTCTGGTTTCCAGCATCTGCAGTCATTGTTTTTAACTGCTTGTCCACTTTAGCCAGTTCTGCCATCATGCATTAGTTAAGTCCATTATTTAATTATTAATGTTTATTTAATTTTAAAAGATAGTCTTGCTTACACTCCACACTGTCTCAAATCAAATGTAAGATTTAATATTACTGTTGTAGTGATTATGACATGGTCAGCCAGGTGGACCCTATAGAATATGAGTTCCCTGATTGGGCTGTTACTCTGGTCCGGTCAGGGAGCCCTGGCTGACAGATAAGAACAAAAGTGTCAGACATCCTGTTCACCCTGCCAGCTACATCTGAGGAAAGCTGACCCAGTGTCAGGTACATGCATGTATAAGTAAAGGGTGACTTGGAGATGGGATACAGGCCTCTGTGGTGTTATTTCAGTAGTCACTATGAAATTGTTAATTAAACCTATCTTATTGCATGATACCAGGCTTATGTATATTCTGCTCTCTGGCCAACTCTAAAACATGCCACAAAACCCCAATGAATTGGTCCACATTGGATGTCTTTACTAATCTGACTTTTCCACTCTGTGTCTAAATATGGAGAACTTTGTAAATCCCCCAACTATACTGTATCCTACTATCACCACAGTCTTGTGTGGTCATACCTATTTGAATGGCTTCCTGCACCCGTTTGCCATAACTTGTTGCCTCATCCATCCAACATCAACCACTCCCATTGAAATATTCTGAAAGACTATCAAACATATTGGATAAGTGCAAAACCTTCTGCTCTCCTGCCCTCTTGGTCTCCTTCCCTGCCTCACTTACAGTTGCAATCCCACATCCCTGAATACTCGCCAAATCACCACCCATAAGAGGTATGACTGACTGCTTGTATAAAGACTCCAGGAAATGTTCCACTCCCTTGATGTATTGAAATATCTGTAGTTCAACTTCCAGTTGATAAACGCTGAGCCAAAGCTGGTTAAACTCCGGACCCTTTACCATAGCCAGGTTTGCCTTGGATCAGCTTAGCATCCAGGTGCTCCCATATCCTGCAACTGTGGAGAGGCACAGTGGCCCAGTGGTTAGCACTGCTGCCAAACAGTGCCAGAGACCTGGCTTCAATTCCCACCTCAGGGGACTAACTGTGTGGAATTTGCACGTTCTCCCAGTGTCTGTGTGGATTTGCTCCGGTTTCCTCCCACAGTCCAAAGATGTGTGGGTCAGGTAAATTGGCCATGCTAAATTGCCTGGAGTGTTAGGTTAGGGGTATGGGTGGGTTGCGGGTCAGTGTGGACTTGTTGGGCTGAAGGGCCTGTCTCCACACTATAAGTAATCTAATCTAATCTCCAGTGCTGCCACCTTTAATGTGTTCTAAGTTATTATTTCATTTTACTTGCCTTTTTATTTATTTATGTATTTATTTGCCTTTTCATTTATATTTTTTAACCTCATCACCAGTAGGTATAATATTTTGAGCATTTGGAATAGAACAACCTTTGTCACCCTAACAGATGCTCACCAAATAATTACCATCTTCAACTGAGGAAGAGAAAAAAAATAATTCCTGGAAGCAAAAATAGTATTTCTGCTATAAGTTAGTGCCTGCCATGGTGGTTCAGTGGTTAACACTGCTGCCTCTCAGGACCAGGGTTCAATTCCACCCTTGGGAAACTGTCTTGCATATTCTTCCCGTGTCTATCTGGCTTTCCTCTAGGTGCGCCAGTTTCCTTCCACAGTCCAAAGATGTGCAGGATAGGTTGGTTGGCCACGCTAAATTACCTGTAATATTCAGGGATGTGCACACTCGGTGTATTGCCTGTGGGCAATGCAGGGTTACAGGCAGAGGATAGGGGATTGCTGGGTGGGATGTTGTTTGGCAGTTTGGTGCAGAGTTGCTAGGCTAAGTCTGCCAGGTGGCACAGTGATTAGCACTGCTGCCTTACAGCACCAGAGTCCCAGGTTCAATTCCAACCTCAGGTGGCTGTCTGTGTGGAGTTTCTGTGTTCTCCCTGTGTCTGTGTGGGTACCCTCTGGGTGATCTGATTTTCTCCCACGGTCTAACGATGTGCAGGTCAGGTGAATTGGTCATGCTAAATTGCCCATAGCACTAGGTGCATTAGTCAAGGGTGGGTTACTCTTCGGAGGGTCGGTGTGGACTTGTTGGGCCGAAGGGCCTGTTTCCATACTGTAGGGAATCTAATCGTCTAAATGGCCTGCTTTCACATTGTAGGGGTTCTATGATTGAACCGATATCGCTTTACATCTTGCATGCATATGTAATAGCAGTTACAGTTGTCCATCATTTCAGTTCAATAAAAGTATTTAATGTGTGGATAAGTGCTCACTATAAAAACCAACACTTACAGGGCTCAATGTTAACTTGTGCAAATGGGTAGGGAAAAAAATCAATGGAAAATTAAAGTTAACACCTAGGACTTGACACCAATATGTTCACTTTACAGCCTTACAGTCTTTGTATTATTTACTTGGAGAGAGTTCAGAAAAGATTTACAGGGATATTGCGGGGAGTGGAGGGTTTGAGCTTGAAGGAGAAGCTGGGTAGGCTGGATCTTCTCTCACTGGAGTGTAGGAGGTTCAGGGGTAACCTTATAAAGGTTTATAAAATCATGAGGGGCATGGATTGGGTACAAAGCAATGGTACTTTTCCATGGGTGGGGGAATTCAAAACTAAAGGGCATATTTTTAAGGTCAGAGGAGAAAGATTTAAAAGGGACCTGATGGACTATTTTTTCACACAGAGGCTGGTTTGTATGTGGAATGAACTGCCAGAGGAAGTGGTAGATGCAGGTACAGTTAATAAGACAGTTTAGATAGGTACATAAACAGGAAAGGTTTAGAAGAACATGGGCCAAACACAGATAAGTGGGACTAGTTTGCTTTGAGAAAATTAATAAGTGTGGATGAGTTGGAGTGAAGGGACTGTTTTTGTGCTGAAAGACTCTATGACTCTATGTTAATGTCTAAGTCTCATTCAGCTATTGTAACATTTGGCAGAGGAAGTTAAATTGAGATACTGTCACTGAGGGGGAGAAGCCATTTTAGGGCCAGGACACCAATCCCTCCTACAGGGGGGTGTGGGGACCACTAGTGCAGGGAACCTACAGAGTAGATATTTATTTAGAGCTTAGATCAGTGTTTGTTGAGGATTCTACAATTCTACAAGATGAACAACAAGGAACTTTAGGAGCTTGAGCTGAAAAGTCCTCAAATCAGTAACCAACCACTAGATACATTTGCCACATGTACATCCCCAGGTAAGTTGTATAAAACCATTCATCATGGCTCCTCCCAGTCACCCAGCTGATTTGCCCTATTATCAAGATTTGGCACTGTCTATGAGCTCCTCATTGACTAATTTGAAACTGGCTCCACTGCAGAACCAGCCTGGCTACATTCACATGAATTACAAAGAAAAGTATATGACCTCTGCTTCATCTACTGAGTCACGGTTACCTTACTTATTTTATAAGCATTCATGGGATGTGAACTTTGCTAGCTGGGCCAATATTTATTACCGTTCCTTACTGGCCTTTGAGAAGGTGCCTGAGCTACTTTCTTGAACCACTGCAGTCCATTTGGTTTAGGTGCACCCTCAATGCTATAGGGAGGGTGTTTTAGGATTTTGACCCAGTGGTACTGAAGAAATGACAATATATTTCCAAGTCAGGATGGTGAGTGACTTGGAGTGGATCTTGATGAATCATAGAATCCCTACAGTGTGGACACAGGCCCTTCGATCCAACAAGTCCATGTCAACCCTCTGTAGAGTGTCCCATCCAAACCTATCCTCCTACCCTATTACTCTACATTTACCCCTAACTAATGCATCCAACCTACACATCCCTGAACACTATGGCAATTTAGCATGGCCAATTCACCTAACCTGCACATCTTTGGACTGTGGGGGGAAACCAGAGCACCCGGAGAAAACCCACACAGACACAGGGAGAATGTGCAAAATCCTCACAGACAGTTGCCCAAGCCTGGTATCCAACTTGGGTTTCCCGGCACTATGAGGCAGCAGTACTAACCCCTGAGTCACCGTGCCACCCCATTGTTCCTATGTTTTCTTCTTGACAGTGGTTGTGGATTTGGATGGTATTGCTTAAGGAACCTTGGTAAATTTCTACAATGCATCATGTAGATGGTACACACTGCTGCTACTGAACACCAGTGGTGGAGGGAGTGTATATTTGTGGATGTGATGTCAATCAAGCCACTGCTTTTCCCTAAATGGTGTCAAGTTTCTTGAGGGTTGTTGGAACTACACCTATCCAGGCAAATGGGGAATAGTCCATCACACTCCTGACTGGTGCCTTGTAGATGATGGACAGGCTTTAGGGAGTCAGGAGATTACTTCCTGCAGGATTTCTAGCTTCCGAACTGTCCTTCCAGCCATGGTTTATATACCAACAAAGTTGTTCTGTTTCTGGTCATAAAAATCCATGGAAATTTACAGGCTTAAACCTGAAATCAGCCAGAATGTATCTTTTGTCTTTATTTAAGGAGAACACAGAATATTAATATTAGTCAATCTATTAAATTTATCTAATTAAGAAACACACAACAGTTTATCTGAAGATTAATGAACAATGACAACACACATTCTTCATCTTCTTCTTTTCTGATGTCCAGAATAACAAACTTGACATTAACTTTCCATTACTACAGTCATTAAAGTTGAACAACTGATGATATCCATCTCATTTAAAATCTATCACAAGTTCAAAATATTTCACCGTGTGCCTGACTGTGTTTTGGTTGCAAATTATTTTCTAACACTGATGAAGAACTGCAAGCAAATTCATTTCAGTCACAGAATAATTTGCAATATATAAGCAAGTATCTTTTATTTATGCGCATGCTAGACTTTGAAAATAAAATTCAGAGCTGTCCCGAAGTTTTAGGAACAACATCAGGCAGTTTTCATTGGCAGTGAGTAAACAATTACAGTGTGACAGGGTTAAAACTTAAAATCATTTTTGTAAAATAAAGCAGGGTAAATATTCAAACAAGCCATCGGATGGTGCTAGCAGAGAATTAATGTCCTGGACAAAGCAGCTTTCATTTCCATGCCCCATTTTCTTCCAGTTTCTCTTGTTTGAAATTAAGTCCTTCCCATTGTGGCTTTGCTTCTTTTTTGCGTGAACTGGCATCTGAAATTTAAATCAAAAATCATATTTCGCCACTAACTGCAGGTGTTTATTTTAGTACAGAAATATCAGGCAGGATTTCCCCATTTGAACTTAAAGAATGGTGGTGAGTGAGTTTTATGGTGTAATTTCTGCTGTGACCTAATTATATCATACAGTCACGCACTTCTCACCTCATTGTTTGTGCAAGTGTGATGTCCAGTGCATTACTTAGCGAATCATATGGTGAAGCAGAAGGAAGTGGATGCCACTGCTGAGACCTTCTGTCTTTGAAAGGTCTGAGGTATCTTTAGAGTGCAGCTTGATACCACTTCAGATGCTGCAAGTCAGAAACTGCTCTTCACACTGCACTGCCCACCTTTTAAAGTCTCAACACAGGATCCAGAAGAAAAATAAGCCAACTCCTTGCTTCATGGAGAAAGCTCTAAGGCACTGGTGAATGGGGTGATGGAGAGATCAGTTCTCTTCCCAGCTGACTGCAACAAGAGGCCACCCTACATGATATGTCCAGCCTGGACAGAAATAGCAATATGGGCCAGTGCCGACCCCTCCATCAGCAGTGCAGACAGGAAGCCAATGCACTCTGCCATGGTAAGTGGCACCATTACACCTTTGCTACGTCTCCTTGCATGGGCATCACTCACTTTAATTTTGCCACTGCACCTCACCAAGGTTAGCGAACTACAACCCAGAAGCAGGCCATCACTTTAGCCTTGGGAATTCAACATCAATGGAGTCAAGGGACCTTGAGCTCCCTCCAACTAATCCTTCCTCTCCAGGTGACAAGTGATACACATTCTCTCCGTGTCTGCGTGGGTTTCGTCCCGGTGCTCCGGTTTCCTCCCACAGTCCAAAGATGTGCAGGTTAGGTGGATTGGCCATGTTAAATTGCCCCTAGTGTTAGGTGCATTAGTCAGAGGGAAATGGGTCTGGATGGGTTGCTCTTAGGAGGGTCGGTGTGGACTTGTTGGGCCGAAGGGCCAGATTCCACACTGTAGGGAATCGAATTAAACCTGCAGTCACCCAGAGGAAGGAGCAGCACACACAGGAACCACAAGGGATTCTTCTCAGGGCTGATGTGCCCTGACAGCCTCCTGTCCGTGATCCCAAAGACTACCACAGTTCACGGTAAGGAGGGTGAACTTGCATCTGCACAGAAGAATCTCAGTGGGCCTTGGCTGTCTAGGGCCAAGGGCATCAGGGGTAACTATCCAAATCTTCCAAGTTAACAGGGCCAGATCAGACTCCCTTCACCCCCCGATTCAGGCATTGGGACTATATCTAGTATTGGGAGGGCAATGAGGAAAAAAACACACTGAGGGCACATTGTTGCTGCATCACTGTAAATAAGCCACTGGTTTTGTCAGTATATTTTCATTTGCACTGTTACAGTGTCAGCTGTAGTATTGTTTTCACTGCAGCACCTAGTTAAATTGATCATGTAAGAGACAAGGTCGTCATCCCAAGGATGTAACCGTTTGCATTACAATTGGAAAATGTTGGTCATATCTCACAATCAATCAAGGCTTTGACTGCAGAAAACTTGACATCAGTGATCCTTAAAATTTAACTTTGAGGACTGTAGCCAAGGCATTGCACATTAATGTGAAGGACACTGATGTTAAAGCCAATTTCCGGGGATAGTGCCAGACCCGGTGACCTACTTCATGGTTGAATGTGCAGAACCAGCGATGATTCCACACATCTCTTAAAGGATGACTAGGGTAGGAATAGGCCTGTCAAAGACAAAAGTGGGAAGTTGCATGTGGCCCCGTGGAGATCAGAGAGGTGCTAAACGAATATTTGTCATCTGTTTTCAATCAGGAAAAGGAGAATATTGTAGAGGAGAAGATACAGGCTATTAGGCTTGAAAGGATTGAGGTTAGTAAGGAGGAGGTGTTATCAATTCTAGAAGGTGTGTAAGTAGATAAGTCTCCTGGGCGGATGGGATTTTCCAAGAATTCTCTGGGAAGCTCAGTAGGAGAGTTAGGAGCCTTTGACCTTGATCTTTGAGTCACCGTTGTCTACAGGTTTAGTACCAAAGGACTGGAGGATTGCAAATGTTGTTCAAGAAGGGCAGCAAAGATGACCCAGGTAATTATAGACCCGTGAGCCTTACATCTGTTGTAGGAAATGTTTTGGAAAGGATTATAAGAGATAGGATTTATAATCATCTAACAAGCAACAATTTGATTGGAAATAGTCAACACGGATTCGTCAAGGGCATGTCGTGTCTCACAAACCTCACTGAGTTTTTTGAGAATGTGACCAAGCATATGGATGAGGGTAGGGCAGTTAACGTGGTGTACATGGACTTCAATAAAGCCTTTGATAAGATTCCACATGGTAGGCTATTGGAGAAAATGTGGAGGCATGGGATTGAAGGTGATTTAACAGTTTGGATTACAAACCAGCTTTCTATAAGAAGGCAACTAGTGGTGGTTGATGGAAATATTCAGCCTGGAGTCCGGTTATTAGTGGTGTCCCACAAGGATCTGTTTTGGGACTACTGCTGTTTGTTATTAGTAAGTTTGCAGATGATACCAAAGTCGGTGGAGTGGTGGACAGGTTGCAGGGGGACTTGGATAAACTGTAGAATTGGACTGAAAGGCAGCAAATGGAGTTCAATGCAGATAAATGCGAGGTGATACACTTTGGGAAGAATAACAGGAATGCAGAATACTGGGTCAATGGAAACATTCTTAGTACTATGGATGTGCAGAGGGACCTTGGTGTCAATGTACATAGATCCCTGAAAGTTGCCACCCAAGTTGATAGTGCTGTGAAGAAGGCATACGGTGTGTTAGGTTTTATTGGTAGAGGGATTGAGTTCCGTAGCTGTGATGTCATGCTGCAACTGTACAAAACACTAGTGCGGCCTCACTTGGAGTATTGTGTGCATTTCTGGTCGCCCCCATTACAAGGAGGATGTGGAAGCAGTGGAAAAAGTGCAGAGGAGGTTTATCAGGATGTTGCCTGGTCTGGAGCAAAGGTTTTTATGAGGAAAGGCTGAGGGACTTGGGTCTGTTCTCATTTGGAGAGAAGAAGGCTAAGAGGGGATTTAATAGAGACATACATGATGGTCAGAAGATTAGATAGGGTGGACAGTGAGAGTCTTTTTCCTAGGATGATGATGTCTACTTGTACGAGGGAGTATAGCTACAAATTGAAGGGTAATAGATTTAAGACAGATGTTAGAGGCAGGTTCTTTGCTTCTTTGCTCAGAGAGTGGTAAGGGCGTGGAATGCCTTGTCTGCCAATGTAGTTAACTCAGCCACATTAGGGAGATTTAAACAATCCTTGGATAAGCATAGGGATGATGATGGGATTGTGGGCTTAGATTAGTTCACAGGTCAGCACAACATTGTGGGTTGAAGTGCCTGTTCTGCTCTGTATTGTTCTATGTTCTATGATATTGGTGCCCCTCCAGTTTAGATGCAACCCATCCATCTAGTAGAAGTCTCACCTCCAAGTGGAGAAGAAGGCCCTCAACGTTTTCAGAGTGAGAAAATTTTACCATATTTATTGAGCTGACAGGTCATTCTGCTAACAGGTCACCGCCCCTCATCTTTGATCCTTCTTTGGCCTGGGCACTGGGATTTCCTCAGCAGCAGCCTCCCTCATTGGTGATAGTCAGCCTCAGAGGTGGGCTCTATTCCCTTCAGCATATTCATATGATGTAAAATACCGGACATCGGAGCAACATGTAAATGCAGATCCATCTTCCAGGCTGCCCTTGCTCTCCAGTCAAGGGCAATCCAGTCATGGGTTGAAGATTCTCTACTTCTCCCAATCAGGAAATGACATCATTTTAAACCATGTGATGGATAATCTCCTAAAAGGACAGAAACCACCTGGAACTTAAGCCGTATATGTCCTGGAGCTGGGAATAGTCAAATCGGAACAGCTGTCTGCTATGGGAAATAAGGGAAATAATCTCTCTGTATATCACAAAGATACAAGCTGCTGGAGCAGTTCAATAAGGGTCATGAGAACAAAAGAGCTTTCCAGGAGGTAATCTTTGATGATTGGATATGGATGGCCAGATCAAAGCTAGCTTGTGCCAGGTGTACACAAAAATCAGGATCACAGTGCTATTGTTATCATTACACACTGGGAATGGGCTGAGGTGCCATGACAATGTGCCCACATTAATTTTGCCCACCTTTTAAGGGTCAATTGCTGCTGATGGTAGCTGGTGCTCATTCTAACTGTAGTTGTAATGAAATCTTCTTCTGCAGGCCTGGCCCTTGAGAAAGTGGATAAAATGTTTCTAAAGTTTAGAAACTCTGAGAAAGTTTTCAGCAACAATGGCCCTCAGTTCCTTATGGAGGAGTTTACTGACTCATGGAATGCAATGGCATTCGGCACATTAGGTCAGTGCTCTATCTTCTCTAAGTGATCTTGTGGAAATGTTCATGCAATCATTAAAACACGTATTGAAAGTGTTAAAGGGGAAGGGGAGCTAGTTAACAGCTTCCTGAACATGTACTGAAGCACACCCCATGCCACTACCTAGAACTCCCTGGAATACTTACCGCTCAAAAGGAAGTTATGTACTACTTTCAACAAATTGCTGACTGAATCATAAAATCCCTACAGTGTGGAAGCAGGCCATTCTGCCCATCAAGTCCACACTGACCCTTCAAATAGCATCCCAATCACATACTCTATCTATGTGCCCACAACCCTGCATTTCCCATAGCTAATCTATATAGTATGCACATCCCTGGACACTACAGGGAATTTCGCACAGCCAAACCACCTAACCTAATTTTGGACAGCCAGAGGAAACTGAAGCATCCAGAGGAAACCCACGCAGACACAGGGAGAATATGCAAACTCCATGTAGACAGTCACCCCATGGTGGAATCAAACTCAAGTCCTGTGAGGAAGCAGTGCTAACCACTGAGCCACTGTGCTGCTTCTGTTCCATGCCATCCCATGAAGAAACACAAAAGATTGTTGAGAAGATTCAATTAACCCAGATGTCCAGAAAGGAAACAAATTCCAAGGGTCACTGTTTTTGGCAGGATGGAAATCCAGCTCCAGGCTGCTTTAATGGTTTCCTCCCATGCAGGTGGACAGGCCATCTCTATACTGAGCATCCTTGTGCTCTCCTGCTTTTAGCAGTACCAAGCTCCCCTGCTGGGCCCGCCAGCCTGACATCAGTGTGAGTCGGATGATTACTATTGCAGCATCAAGACTGTGAATAAGAAGGGGACTATTTAAGAACATTTTCCTGATTGGCCTGCAGAGAACCTTTGCATCTTGCAATCTCCATGTGGGTTTGATGCAGTGATCTCAATTTCTATTGGAATGTGCAGTCTGAATTTGGACAAATGCCAAATACCAACCTTTCTTTGCTTTAATGATGATCTTCACCCACTCAGCATCAGGGCTCACACATAATTTCTTCCCCGTTTTCATGGTGACACTGTGAAGAGAAGGAAAACCTATATAAATCGATCATCCGCATAAACTAGATATCTCCCTCTGAGAATTGAGAATTTAGCTAGACTTTGAAATAAACTACCTGCTTCATAAACAATGATTGATCCAACATGTTTTCAGGAAGTAACACAGTTTTTAAATAGCCATACCACCAAGCAGAAAGGTTAAAGATGATATTCTCACATTATCTCCAGCATCTCACAGTGCGATCCTTTGGGAATGTATTTGAAACTCTTGATGAGCTTTGGATTGATGAACTCAGAGCTGGTGTTGAGGCACAAGCATCGGGCTTGAGGTCCTGGCACAGGGATACCTGTGCAAAGATTGATTTATATTATTGATTGAAGGAGAGTGAATCTTTGCACTTAGTTCCAATGTGAGATATCTTAACATATTTCTGCATGACTCACAATAAAATACCAATTGGCTGTCTAAATAATGGCAATGAATCAAGTTATTCTGTTATCTTGGAAATAAAAAGTAATTGCTAAAATGCTATAGTGCAGAAGGAAGCCATTTGAGCCATTTTGTCTTCATTGGCTTTTCAAATGATCATCACTCCCTGCAGCCAAACTCATGTTTTATTCTCCATACATGCACGCTTCAGTTTGTTCTACCCAAATAATCATCAAATACCCTCTTTCTTGCCTCAATTGAACTTGCATCCACAACATCCTTGAAAGTGGAGTTGTAGATTGATAGGATAGTGAAGAAAGCCCTTTGGTTTGCTTTCCTTTATTGGTCAGAGGATTGAGTACAGGAGTTGGGAGGTCATGTTGCAGCTGTACAGGACAATGATTAGGCCACTTTTGGAATACTGCGTGCCATTCTGGTCTCCTTCCTATCGGAAGGACATTGTGAAACTTGAAAGGGTTCAGGAAAGATTTACAAGGATGTTGACAGGGTTGGAGGATGTGCGTTATTGGGAGAGGTTGAAACAGCTGGGGCTGTTTTCAAAGGACCGCGGAGGCTGAGGGGTGACCTTATAGAGGTTTACAAAACTATGAGGGGCATGGATTGGATAAATACACAAAGTCTTTTCCCTGGGGTGGTGGAGTCCAGAACTAGAGGGCATAGGTTTAGGGTGAGAGGGGAAAGATATAAAAGAGACCTAAGATGCAACCTTTTCACGCAGAGGGTGGTACTTGTATGGAATGAGTTACCAGGAGAAGTGGTGGAGGCTAGTGACATTTAAAATAAATCTGCATATGTATATGAACAGGAAGGGTTTAGAGGGACATGGGCCAGTTGCTGGCAGGTGGGACTTGAAGGTTTTCCTGATTGGCCTGCAGAGAACATCTGCATCTTGCAATCACCATGTGGGGTTGATGCAGTGATCTCAGTCAGGGCTCTCTGATATCTGGGATATTTGGTCAGCATGGACAAGTTGGACCAAAGGGTCTGTTTCCGTGCTGTACATCTCTATGATTCTATTTCTAAGCAGGGCATTTCACATCACTATTAATTGCATGGAATAGTAATTTCTCACAAGAAAATCTTTTTTACTTGCAAACATCAAGGTTAAAGTGGATTAAAGTGATTAAATACCCCAATATTAATAACAAACATTCGAACTAGCATTGTACTGTCAATAATATTGGTGATCATTAACAGTTTAATGAATATCCAAAGAGCAAGCTGACACATGTATGACTGGTCAATAAGTCAGTAGAAAGATTCCATTCTATATTATAGTGCAGGACAAAAAGTAAAGTACAAGAGAGAAATGTTGACATACCCTGTGCAGTTATAGCACACAAAAGCAGGATGATAGTTATTGCAGTTGTTGCCTTGATCATCTTTGTGCTGTTGAATAGATTACTGCTGAATGATCTGATGTCAACCTCAGAGAATCTTCATCTGTTGAGTGAAGTTCTGCTAAAGAGGAGCAAAACAACTATTATTTATTGAGATCCTCTGCTCTCACTTTGAATAATCTCATACAGCAAAATCTGCTGAAAATCCCGTGGAATGGAGTTTCCCTGTTCCTTGGTCAAGTTTTCTTTCGCTTTTGCACATAAACATAGTTTACAGCAGCCACCAACAGGTAACATGTTGTTATATGTGATGAATTTTTTCTGTATGCATTGTAAAGTTGTTGAAGCAGGAAAGGATAATTTAATTTTTCATCCTGCTGTTTCTGCCAGTCAATGAGATCACAGCTGAACTACAAGCTCCCCATGTTGATGATCAAAAATGCATCAATCTCACTTTTAAAATTAAGAGTTGACCTTGCATGAATTGCTATTTGTGGAAGAAAGTCTACCACCATGAAAGACAATTTCCTAATTTCACTTCTGAAAAGTCTGGCTCTAATGTTTGGACAATGCCACCACTCCTTGACTCCTCACCCAACAGAAGTAGCTTCTCTCTAATTACACTATCTGTGATCAGGTTACCCCTTAACACTCTAAACTCAAGAGATTACAAACATGGTTCACTTAATCTTTCTTTATAATTTAACCATTGGAGTCCAGGCATCAATCCTGGTAAACCTTCGCTGCACTTCCTCTAAGACCGACTTAAAGATCCTAGAATATGGTGTCAAGACTATCCACTGTGCTCCAGGTATGTTCTGAACAAAAGCTTTGTACTGCTGAAGTATAACTTCTAACTCCTTTTATCGTGTTCCTCTTTTGCCAGTTTATTTATTCACTAGATCAACTGACATTTTTATGCACTAGGCTACTACCCACACTATTTCCAATGCTGCCTATCTGTGTGGTGTTGGCAACTTTGGACGTTTGACTTTCCCATCAGCTAAACAATTAAATTAATAAATGTGGTGAATGGTTGAGTCCTCAGTATAGATCCATGCAGGATACCGCCAGTCACATCTGGAGAATTCAAGTATCTGACCATTATCATGATCTTCTGGCGTACTCATCTCAGCCAATAGCCTGACTAAGTCAATAATGTGCCTTCAATTTTAGGAGCTTCAACATCAGCGAACAAACTGACTTGAGGGACTTAATTGAATATACCTTCTGGAAACTTGTGTCAGGATTTTCAGTCACTGCCGATGGCAGGAAGGAAGAATGGAAAGGACGGAAAAATATTAGCCCCAAAATATATGTGCTGGTTTTCCATCACCATGCCAACCATTTTGGGTAATGCCAGTTTGAGGTCCAGTTCAGCTGGCTGGAGGATTGGTGCAGTTTTACTTGTTTGAAGACAAGGACTCAATATCAGACCGTATGGAAATTCCTACCTGCCCAGATGTAGGTGCAGCCAAAGGCTCTAAAATAGAGGAATTCTCTCACCCAAATATTCAATGTCTCTCCCCTCCACCTCTAGCCACACATACACAAACATGATGCTTTTCTATATAATTTAACTATATCTTTCAAAATATTATTAAGACAGCCCTATAACTTGATGCTGGTTACTGTTGTTTCCAAGAAAATAGCATAAGATAACTTCAAAACAATCCGATTCTGGACAATAAAATTAAAGCCCATGCTTTACTGGAAGCATTTCTCCTCCTCACTGGCTGGTTTATGATGCGGTCCTTTGGACCTTAATTTGGAAAAGAGTGCAAACCTGTAAATATAATTCTAAAATTCCCACTATTAAGAAGAGTTTGGTTTGAGGCTGCAATCATTTCTGCTGTGAAACAAGTATATCTCCAATGATCTTGCACCAGCAGAACTGCTTTGTTTTTTATTATCAAACATTTCCTTGAGTATTTGTTATTCAGACTGACTTATTGGCATAAGTTTAAATGGGACTGAGATCTTGCAGGGAATCTCCCATCACAAGATAAAGTTGACTACACATTAGATATTCTTCCCCAAAATGAAGTTTCACATTGGTTGTAGTTCCACATTTGAGATCAGAGCTAGAGGACAGTGAAATGTTTCAGACTTGGCACTAATCCTTGGAATTATAATAAAAAGGAAATACGCTGCCGAGTTGAAACCTGTGAATTACAAGAAATGAGAAATCTGATAAATAAATAATACAATTTGCACTGCTGAGCTATATTTTTGGTCATTCCAAAAAGCTACCACAAACTTTGCATAATTAACACCTTTCAGAACTAACCATGCCTCAAGTTATTATAGAGTCATCACAGGTACCGGGCAGAGTGGATCATCACCAAATGTGACTGTATGAGCAGCATTGTCAATGCAAGCAGGTTCCACAATGCTGACTAATAAACATCACTTCATGGTGTACACCAATGTTAGGCTACAACCCTTGAAATATATATGTTAAAAGCAGAAATCCTCAGATTGATGTTAGTAATACTGCCTACTCAAATAAAAACCAACAATTCCATGTCTTAATTCAACATGCACTTTCCAACAACTCAATCAGATTCCTGAGGTAAAATGGAACACAGTTTGAGACTGCACCTTCAACAAGTGGGAAGTGAGCGTGGAAAGATAATGACTAATGAACAACAACTGTGAAGGAACCTGTCATTGAAGCCCAGTGGCCTGCTCTCATTAATTACAACAGATTTCTGTACAGGAAGACTCTGAATGGAGTAGAAATTGCTCAAAGGTAAGTCCAGCAGTGTGCCAATGACTGCTGGTTACACCTCCATCATCTAGATATCCTTTGCCACAATGAATGTCAGAGACATATATAAAAGGATCAAATAGTCAACAGGTTCATCATCAATTAAAAATAGAGGTAGGAGAGGTTACCACTGACACCAAAAGCACTTGGAAAGATGTAAAATATGCTGCTTGTACGGAATATTGACACTGAAGAAGGTCCAGACTTGATCAAAATCTTGCCTATCACAGCAGAGCTACCTATTGAATTCATGGTGCAGGATCTTAGCACAGACATTGATTTTGTGGGAAAAGCTACAAGTGTTGATATTATACAACCTGAACTCATCTGGCAGGACTTTCTGCACGAATTTCTTTGTCACTAGTGGTGGGAAAGGGCAATGGTCCAGAATAGGCACCATGCTAAGATTGCAATTTTATATCAGGACAAGGATGACCACAGGATTTGTCACTTTTGACCTGCTTTTGTAGCCATTGTATTTATATGGTTGGTCAAGTTTAGTTTCTGCTAACTTACAGGTTATTCAGAGAGGTAGATTTAATAATGTCAGTATCAAGGACAATGTCAAGGAGATATGGTTAGATTCTCTGTTATTGAAGATAGCCATTCATTGACACTTGCGTTGTTTTAAATGTGTTTGCCACTTACCAGCTCTAAGATGTTGTTCGGTTCTTTCTGTATATGAATACAGATTACTTCAATAACTGAGCGGTCATGAGTGGTGTTGACCATTGTCAATCTTCAGTCGATATTCCCATTTCAGAAGCTAGGTTGAAAGAAATGCAAATAATTAAATAGCTGAGGATAATTGGGACAAGGAGTTTCCTGTGAGAACTCCTGTAGAGATGGATGGCAACTAATATTTGTGACATCCAACAGCGACAATCATCTTTCTTTGTATTAACCAATGGATTCCCATTAACTCCAATTTTTCTAGGGTTCTTTGATGCCATACTCAGTCAATTGCAGTGTTGATGTGAGAGGCAGTCACTCTTACCTCATCCCTGAAGTTCAGCTCTTTTGTACTTGTTTAGACCAAGGCTGTAATAAGGAAAAGAGCTGAGTGATCCTGGCAAAACCCAAACTGAACACCAATAAAATATTCCACTTGATACCAGAATCAACACGTCTATTCGCTACTTTGCTGATGATTGAGAGTCAATTGGTAATATTGTAATTGGTTGGTGTAATTTGGATTGGATTTGTCCTACTCTTTTGAGACAAGATTTTTCATTGCCAAAGAGAAGCCTGTGTTGTAGGCATATTCAAACAACCAAGTCTATGGTTAGTTCTGGTGCACATTCTTTAATACTACTGCTAGAATGTTGTCAGGGCCCATAACCTTTGCAGTTTCTTGTGTTTTTGTTCATTTCTTGATATCACATGGAGTGAACCAATTGGTTGAAGATTGACTTTGGTGATGCTGAAGGCCTCAGGCAGAGGCCGACACGAATAATCCACACAGCACTTCCGACCGAAGGATGCAAATGCATCCACCTTAGCATTTGCTGGGCTCTTCAATCATATTTTTGGAGAATTCTCCTGTTATTTATTTATTAGTTGCTGTCACTACAATTCATGGTTCAATATAGCAGAACTACAAGGTGTAGATCTAACCCATTAGTTCTGAAGTCATCAGCTCTTTACAATATATGCTTTTTGTACTGTTTAGCATGCAAGTCATATGGTGTAACTTTGCTAGGTTGACACCTATTTTAATGATTACCTGGTGTTAATCCTCCTGGTCTATTCAATGAACCAGGGTTGATAAATGGTAAAATGAGGGATATGACTGACCATGGGGTTACTGTTTGTGGCTGAGCACAGACTTGGTGCTGATGGTGGCCCACAGAAACATATAGATATTCAGCTTTGAGCTGCTGAATTGATTCTGAATCTATCACATTTAACACTTTCGCAGGGTCACACAACACATTGGAGGGCATGCTCAGTATTAAGAAAGGATTTTGGTGTCTACGAGAATTGTGTGGTGGTCACTCTTACCAATACTGGTATGGACAGATGCATCTGCAGGAGGCACGTGGTGAGGATGAGATCAAGTAGGCTCCCCCACTCTTGTTATTTCCTTCACAACTATCCAGCAGCTTTAGTACTCAGCTAGGCCAATCAGATGTAGTGTACTGTAAGGATGCAGGAAGCCTGTTTAGAAAGGTATATCCCTGGGTCTGCTTTTTGGTATTTTTAATCAACCCATTCAGAGATATTTTTACACACATGATGGGATTTGAATTCATCTCTCAGCTCAGAGGTAGGGTCACTACCACTATGCTACAAGAAGCCTCATCTGGATTTGTTTATGTCAATATTTTCTAATCACCCTGTTCAAAGAGTTTATTACATTCCTCTGGAGCAGGTGGGTCTTGAACCAAGATCTCTTTGCTCCAAGTTAGGAATTCTATCACTGCACCACAAGAGCCTTCTGGGTCTCTTTATGTTTTAATTTCCCTGTGGAGCTCCACAGGAAGATTAGTTAGTAATTTCTCATATGCCTTGTCGGGGTTTTCACAGTTAGCAATCCTCTCTTGGTGATAAACAGTGCCCTTGCCACCTTCTGTGCTCCTTTCACATCAAATATAACTGTTCAACACAGCTGGGAGGAAGCGGAGGATGGTAGAAAATGACCAGCAGAAGGATTCCTTGATAAGAATTTATACGTTTGTCTTCTTTATTAAGGACTCTCACAGTAACCAGCTCCTGCGTCGGTACCTTAGTGCTGCCATCTCTGGTGGGTGTCTGCTGTGGGTGGGACATGACGAGTGATGATGGTGTCTGGGATATTGTCTGTAAGGTATGGCTTGGTGAATATGATTGTGTCAGGCTGTTGCTTGATTATTCTGGAAGTCAACCCTCACAGTTTTGCTAAAAGCCGCCAGATATTAATAAAACAGGTTGTGCTATAACTGCAATATTCTTGAGCATATTCTAGTCCATGGTGATAATGGCCTTCAGGTCATCCACAGGTTTATCTACATTCTTATGATGGTTCATAATATACTGCTATTATTTGAGAACTTAGCTTCTAAAATGGAGGAATTATGGATTTTAGTTTACCAATTCTCCAAAGGTCTAATTTATTTTTTAAAAAAACATAAATTAATTTTGGACTTTGATAATGTCAAAACTAATGATTTTATAACTTTTAAAGCGAACTAACCAGTAAAATGCAAGAGAAGTTTTTGTTCTATTGAAACTATGTTTTCTTATAAAGAGCATCAGACCCCTTCAGGACTGTATGGAATCCTGAACAATTTAGATCCCATCTACCTTCCCTTAAAAAATAACACAAATGACATCACCCACCTGAAGATATCAAGACCTATAAGTAGAGAGGTGGGACATACCACCAGCACTTCACTGGAGACTCTCACTGATGATGTTACCCAGTCATGGTGACGAAACATCTGAAAACACGCCTTCAAGCTCAGCGAGCTAACTTACATCTATATCACCAACCTGAGCTACAAATCTTCTCAAAAATCGCTAATCATAAACAATCTTGAAAACAACCTTGAGGAGACCTTCCCTTTGCATGCATATTCCTTTACATGAAGTAGTTTAGGAGATTTCTGAAAAATGTTAAGTTCCTCAATCTGCAAACCTTTGTGCCATATGACTTACTGGTTTGCAAATTCCACAGGGCCGTGACATAGACTATCCTTCTAACGATCTTCTTACTTCATCTCCCACCTCATCAGTTGGTTCAATCTGATGTAACCCTTCTTAATTAAGTAAGCACACTGCCTCTACTCTCACCTTTGGGCTTCAGGAGCGTCCTCCAAGACAGCCCAGATAGTCCTTCCAGGTTCCAGGACCTCAGTACTCCCTAGTTCTCCAAAGCCATGAAACAACTGAAAGGTTTTGCTTTTTTTTCCAGCTTTACAGGAAACATCATCCACCTCGCACTCTGGAACCCTCCATGCCCCATACTGACTCATTCAGGTGAGCAAACTAACACAATGCCAGACTCCTGGACAGTAGGACTGCACTGTTACGAATCTGCTAACCTTTATCAGGTGCCAGATGCCACTCCCCAGTGCATATAAACCCATGGTTGGCCACCTCTGAGTGCTGCCAGAATCAAGATCCATTTCCAGTTCTGGATCTCCTTTTAATTCTCCAGAATATGTCTACTCCCCAGCCTAGCAATTGCCACAGTGTTAACAGATGTAGAAATCTCACTCATATTGACTATAGACCCAAGATAAGGCCTTCCCAAGTAAGGTGGTGAACAAAAATGGATAACAAGGTTTGAGACAGTAAGGGCTGCCTAGGGGGTTCTGACTAAGTAATCATCTGCAAGACAGTTTTAAAACCATCAAACATTTCTTTTTGAAACCATGCACATATTGAGTGACTCAATCTTGAGGGCCTGGCTCCTGCTGCAGTTACACTCCTTTAAAGAGGAATAAAACGTCCTCACAATCCTTTCTACTCCACATGGCACTCAAAGACACATGCCCTGGTCTTACAGGTCAATATCCAGACTCCTGTCAACCGGTGCCCCTATCCCAGACACTCCCATTGTTGCTGTTCTTACGTTGAGCGGTCGTGACTAACTTCCAGCCTTGAATTTGGATTGGTGGGGGATGGGGGGAGAAGGTGAGAAACTCTTGATCTAAATCAATATCCACCCTACAGAACCAAGTTAAAAATCATACAATGCCAGGTTGTCATCAGGTAGCTGATGAAGGATCAGTGCTCCGAAAGCTAGTACTTCCAAATGAAACTGTTGGCCTACACCTGGTGTTGTGTGATCTTTAATTTTGTCCATCCCAGTCCAACACTGGCACCTCCACATCATGCCTAAAGAACTAAACTAGCATCGATACTGCAATAGCTGTCAGACACTGGAATTACCTATTAAACAAGTTCCCTCATTTTGCAAACCTATTGACAAAATCTCGAGGAGAATATGCTCTTCAAACTGAATATTTCATGCTCCTCCTCATCCTTGACAGGTTTAAGCCCATGTGTAATTATCTAGTGATGTTTGGAAACTTTTGAAAATATCTTTTCTTTTGCTTCAACCAAATGTTGCCAGTGTCACACAAGCCAGGGCTGAAATAAAATTTCTGAGGGTGCCTGGGGCTGATTTCAGTTTCAGTTTAGGATCTGTAATATGGTGAGGCCTTTAGCTGTGATGTTTGGGGGTTTGTAAAATGGTTAAGAAAATTCCAGAGTCAACTTTCCCTGTGTTGATGAAGCCGTGTCAAGTCCAGGAAATCACACTTTTTTTGATTCCAAGCATCTCTTTGAGTCAATGTTCTTTGCTTCAATGCAGTCATGGGTGGAAGGAGTATCTCACTGGTTTGTTACAAGAACTTTAGGAAGATTTCAGGAAATCTCTAATCTCATTCTTTTACCTAATTGTAAGCAGATTTCTGATTGCTAACAAAACTCTCAGTCCATACCAATGCTACAAGAGATATCAAGCTTCTCACATTTTGGAACCCCTTGTGCTGACTTAGCCACATGAATTAATGACCACAGTCCCAGATTTATGGACATGTGTAATGCACTCACACAAATCTTCCAATTTCAATCATGAACCTGATAGTCTCTTCCTAGTCCATGCAGGCCCTCTGATGTTCACCTTGTCCCATGCAGTTACAACACATCACTCCATGCGTTATCTAGTACTGGGTGTGGTTTTATTTCAGTACAATGTAGTGTTTCACATAGAGCTGATGAACTTTGCCCCATCTGCCACAGCATAATTTGCCAGCTCCTGTGGCAGCAGCAGGTACATGTTGGTGTGGATATCCAGGGAGCTGATGTTACTGCACTGGTTGTAATGGGCCAGACCAGAAGCCTCCCCCGCTCTCAAATATGATTAACAAATGAGAGCAAGAAGCTAATGGCCTTGGAGGAGATCCTAGTATTGGGCTAAACCTAATTCATTAGTGTGTAGACGTGAGTGCTATAATGTTTGGGCAGTACAGTTGCTCAGTGGTTAGCACTGCTGCGTTGTAGTGCCGGGGACCTGGATTTGATTCCACTCTTGAGTGACTGCCTGTGTGGAGTTGGCATATTCTCCCTGTGTCTACATGGGTTTCCTCCGGGTGGTCTGGTTTCCCCCTACAATCCAACGATTAGATTGGGTGATTTGGCCATGCTAATGTGCTTATAGTATTGAGGGATCAGTCAGGGGTAAATGTAGAGTAATGGGAATGGGCGTATTGGTTATACATTTTGGAGGGTCAGTGTGGACTTGTTGGGCCGAAGGGCCTGTTTCCCCAGTGAGGGATTCAATTAAAATTTAAAAAAAATTCTCCCTGTGTGTGTGCATGGGTTTCCTTCAGGTGCTCTGGTTTCCTCCCACAATCCAGGGATGTGCAGGTTAGGTGAACTGGCCATGGTAAGTACAGGGTTATGACGTTAGGGTGGAATCTGCTTTTTTAGGGTCAGTGCAGACTGTACGTGCCAAATGGCTTCTTTCCACACTGTAGGGATTTTTATATTCTAAATTTCTCCTCTTTTTGCCACTCTTCGCCTGAGGCCTATTCATTACTTTCTTAGTGTCCTTCGTGGCAAATTGCTCTTCCTTTTCCTCAACCATGTTGACACTTCATCTTTGTGCTGGTAAAATCTGGAATGACTTCGGGTCCTAGATTATTTTCAAGTACTCCCAATGTTGATCCAGAGTCCAGCCTGCTATATCCAAGGGTTGTTTCCTGTACAGTTAATTTACATGAAACGCACAGAAAACATTTGTTGATGCTGGAACAACACCACTCTACAAAACCATATCAACCACTGCACTGGAACAGCTGATATCATCCTTCCCAAACCACTTCATCATGACACCGACTGAGATGACACCCTTCACACACTGTTTCATTGTGACATCAACTGCAAAGACACTCTTCCCAGAATGCTTCACTGTGACATCAACTGCGAGGACACTCTTCTCAGAATACTTCACATGGGCACTGAACGCGAGGGCACCTTTCCCAGACTGCATCACTGTGACACTAACTGCAAGGACACTCTTCCCAGAATGCTTAACCATGACGAGGCATGTGCTTACACCCTTCCCAAACCGCTTCACCATGACACCAAATATGAGGACACCCTTCCCAGAATGCTTCACACTGACACTGACTGCAGGGATACTGTTCCGAGACTAAATCATCGTGACACCAACTGCCAGGTAATTCTTCCCAGAATACAATTCATGACTTTCAACTCAGGTGTGTGCTTCCTTCATCATATAATCCCAGGAATCAGTGCCAAATGTAGACCACGACAACTGTAAAATGTTATCCCTGAGGCAATAAAAGATTCCAGAGTGCCTGGAACTGAATCAAGTTTCATTTTAGGCTTGTAACAGAGTGTTGGGCCTGCAGTTGTGCTGACTCCTCCCCCTGGGTTTGTACAGTGGTTAGTAATATTGCAGAGTCAGATTTCATTCAACTGCAGCTGGCGTTGATGAAGCAGTGTGAATTCCAGGAAATCAGATCCTTTATTCTCCATGTCGCTGTTCATTGATTGGTTGTGTCCCCACGTAGTAGTGGGTGGACGAGGTGAAAGGGCACATGCAGACAGTCAGAAGAGATCACAGCACTGTGGGTCATCCAGCAGGGACACCAATAGCTTTGACTGTTACTCAGCCCCTATGAAATTCTGATGGTTTGACTTGCCCCACTAAGTGTTTCTGGAGTTCAACAACTTACCGATTGTGTATCCAGTTGTGAGATTAAGAGCAAGCATTCCAGCTGTCAAATCTGATGATCACCCATGCATTCCTTGATATAACATGGAATAGGTTATGCTACAAAAACAATCACAAACTTCCTCTGAACCTGCTAAATATACTTGGGAATACTTTCTCCTGCTGTCTGTAAACAGATTATGAAGGATATAGATGGACAGATTTCTCCTGCATTCTCTGGGCTGGTTTCAGAATTCCAGCATTGTAGTATTCGCTTTTGTTTGAGCAATAATGTTTCATGTCATAGACAATTAAAATTCCATTTGGGAAATTTGGTAATCATGTTAAAAAGTCAAAGAAAATCAAATGACAACGTTTCAGTTCAATTCCAAATTAGGAATTGATTTGGTTTTCTCAGAAAAATGGTTCAGAAAAATAGTTTGTAAATGAGGACACCTTCAATTCACAGATTGTTTTTATATAAACGGGAAGCTATGAACATCCTGACACTGAGCCTAAAACTGTTGACTCTTCTCACATGAGATGATGTAATTGCACTATTCCTTCTGTCTGGGTCACAGTCCAGAGTATTCAACTCTCACAGAGGACAGGCTTGGGCTGGGGCAGCTTGTGAATGGAAGAGCAAGCAGTGCAGAGGTGGGTGTGAGGCCCAATTGAGTTTAACAACTGCATGAAGAGCCTGTTCTGTGCTGTATTGTTCTATGTTCTATGTTCTATGAGTACCACAGATCAGGGCTGCCTCTGACCCAAAACCTTATCTATTTACACATGCAATTTACACCCATTGATATCATGTAAGCAGCATTCTAAAATGAACATATTTTACATATCATAACATCTATCAGTTTCAGACAGATGCTAAGATTTGATGCTTTATAAACAATACTCCTACGTTCAGTTAAAATGGCAATGAACAAAATATTCTGCACTAAATTGGCATCAGTGTTAATAAGAATTGAATTGAACTTTAATATAAAGTTTTCATTCAAACTAGAAGTAGTCAACAATTAAAAATCTTGTCTCACTATATATACTTTACTATCAATATATCATATGGAATAGCAACATTCAACAGCAAAAAGAAGATTGCATCAGATTAGTTTTGACATTGCACAATTCAGGATTTCTCCACTTTCACTCTGAACTGTGTCCTCAATCTGATACACTGTTCCAAAAACACCCTGTGTAACTGAAGTATCGTAATCTCTTCTTTTGACTGCCTACTTTACAGCTCTCTGCAATCAACAGTCAGTTCAACCATGACCATGACCCCATCTCCATACCTGACATCCACCTTTTCTTTCAACAGTCGCGGTTGGTGGTTGGTAGTGATTCTGCATTTTGTCATTTGTGCCTCGACCACTGCTCTATTATTATCTCTAACAAAAATAGAAATTGCTAGAAGTAGCTAGGAGAAGGTGGCACACTAAAGTCAGAAGTTGGGTGGATGTGGGTAAAAGAATGAGAGGATACATACAGACAGAGCCCAAAGGACGAGAAAAGCTGTTGGACAAACAAAGGGATGGGTAATGGTAAGGCAGGGAAGGAGAAAAGCTGGTGATGGAGGCCATAAGTGAATGAAAATGGGTTGGCTGTACTAAAAGCAAGCCCATGTGATGTCAATGCCTGGGGTGTGGAGGTGGGTAAAGGACATGGAAGAAGGTGCTCAGGCCCATTACTCTCTCTTCTGGCCTTGTTACATCATCCAGTTTGTCATTACATCTATCTACAAAAGTTCTACATTTTGTTTTCTTTTTATTTCCTGTTTTCAACCAATTTCTATGTCTGCTTTCAAAACTATTACAACTTTAGGTACCCTTCAATTTTGCTGAGAATTTTTCATCCTAAAGCATGAACTGATTCCCTGTCAACAGATGCTGCCAGAATTACTGATGAAAGACTTAACAGCAATCTAGGTTTTTCTCAATATATCATTTCAGCTCCATTACACGGTAATCTTTTGTTATAAATTCTGTGTCTTATGATCCTGCTCCACAGCTATCTAATGAAGGAGCATTGCTTGGAAAACTAGTGCTTCCAAATAAACCTGTTGGACTATAACCTGGTGTTGTATGATTTTTAACTGTGTTCATCTTTGACTTTGTTGCTAAACAGATTTCTGCTGAAGGATCCTCTGTCTATTTTAGTACCACACTCTCTGCTTAATCAAGTTCTTCTGAAGAGAGATCCAATAAGCTCCTGTTTATTGAGGTAGACAAGCAGGGGGCTGGGAGAACACGGCAAGCCAGGCAGGATCAGGAGGTGGAGAAGTCAACATTTTGGGGGGTGACCTCTCTTTAGGACTGGGGTGGGTGTAAGGGGAGCATGTTCTTTTGTTCTGCATAATCTCAAAAAGTGAAAACCATTGAAATTGTTTCAGGGAATCTCCCTGCTCCTCAGACGACATTTTTTCATTAGTTTGAATTATATTGTCAATTTATAGATTCTTAATTAAATATGTCTGGATTTAAAATAACTCATCATAATTACATTCAGTTAGCTTCACTGTAAGGGTGCCAGATCTACTGATTTAAAGTTATTTAATGGGTGACAGATGCAGTAATCTCCAATTTCTGCTTTCATTTTTACTGCAATATTTCAGCCTTTTACCTTCATTATGATTTTATTGATGTTCCTCATGCAAGGAGCATCAGATAATTTGTAGAGAAATCCAGTTCCTGATTTTACACCTGATCCATATACAGAAGTCAAAGAAAGCACAGACCACTTAGTGGAAGTAAAGCCTGTGATTTACAGGAAATCTTTCTTCCTTTCACTGGCTGTATTTAATGATGTGACTCTTTCCACTGTCATGAAGATGTGCTATGTCAAATTTTGAATAATAATTTCTTTAGATGGTCATATATAGAACTTTTTAAAAACGGTGGCTTTGCAAAACAGACATGAACTTAAAGTGGCTGCTCTGTTGAGCACGCGAAGCCACATGGTATTCCATTGAGATACAAAGTCTACTGTGACCCCATTATAAGCAGGTGGCACTCCTCTAAGTATGGACAGCTCCTTCCTAACCCATCAAAATTGTGAATGGATGAGTTATTGGGCTGAAAGGCAAGTCAAAAGAGACTGGGCTGTGATCTCTTGTGACCCTAAAGGTAACAAGGGGCTAATCATCCCATGCTCAGCAGCAAGCCATCCTCGTGGATTGTTTCCCAGACATCTCGAGTGGTTTCTCCTTTGAACAATATTTAAGGACAAGAGGGCTCCTGTGACACAGTGGCTGGGTTTAAGTCCTATCTGCTCTGAGTTGTGTCATAATTAATCAGAACAGGTTGAATTTAGAAAAATACATAAGGACAGGGGTTAACATAAACCCTACTGTAGTCTGCAAGTTGAACTTAACAACAAAAAGCAAATGTAAAAAAAAACTATCAAACATCCAAAGATTGCAGGTTAAGTGATGAAATTGTTCAGAGTGTTTAGCGATGTGTAGGCTAGGTGGATTAGACATGGTAAATCTGCGGTAATAGGAATATAGTAGAGGGCTGGTTGTGGATGGGTTACTGGGAAGGTCGGTGTTGTCCCGATGGGTCAAATGGCCTCTTTCTGCACTGTAAGGGTTCAATGATTCTACGAGACCATCCTGCTTGAGGATGAAAGTGTAAAGAGATTACATTCCCCTGGAGAAGAGGAGGTGGCTGCAAATTCTGAAACCAAGTGTCTGAAGAATTTTGATGTAAATGAGAAGGGACCGGTTAAGGGGCAAAAACCATTGAACTGAGGTTGAAAGAGATGATTTATTTTGGGCAGGAGCATGCAGGATCAATGGCTCTGCCTGGGAAGTCCTGTATGTGGATTTTGGGAATGTGGTAGAATGGGGCTGTATGGGGTTGGGGGACTGTGAGCTTGGAGGCAGTGGGGTGGGAGGGTGGGGGGAGGGGGAGGATGGGATGATCCCAAGATGAAATGACCATAGTGGACACAATGGCCTGATGTTCCATGATGGGGTCATGATATGGGGGGTTAGTGACAGAAGGAGGTATCTGAGAACTGGCGCTCAGCCTCCGCAACGGACAGGCAGTATGCCCGTCGGCTTCGACAAGTTGGAACGAAGGGTCTGTTTCTGTGCTGTACATCTCTATGACAACAACTGCACCACCCTTGTCGGCAAGTTTATTTACAAAGTCAGGATGCAGTCAGTTCAGAAGAAGATGGCTTTGAATGGGGGGGGGCATGGCAGAGAAATTGAGGCGACTGTTGACAGTTCTCAATGAACAGGTGGGGTTCAGGTAAATGGCTAGATGCAAGTGTCCAGGTACACACCTTGTACAAGTTGTATTAGCTTCTCTGCTCAAACTGGAAGCACCTGTTGAAACTGTGAGTACATTGTACAATCCCATTGATACCCACTCTGGGGGAAGGCCTTCACTAATACTTTTAGATCCAGGTCTCACACTTACACTATCAATCCTTGTTAATCCATGAAACAGCATGAGGGACTGGCTACTGAGGGCTGGAAGATATCATTCCTTTCAAAGCACAAAAGTTCACTGTTCACATGCTCGTCAGTACTGAGGGGGTGGCATGGTGGCTCAGTGGTTAGCACTGCTGCCTCACAGCACCAGGGTGCCAGGTTCGATTCCAGTCTCAGGCGACTGTGTGGAGTTTGCACATTCTCCCCATGTGTGGGTTTCCTCCGCATGCTCCGATTTCCTCCCACAGTCCAAAGACATGCAGGTCAGGTAAATTGGCCATGCTAGATTGCCCGTGGTGTTAGGTGCATTAGTCAGAAGGAAATGGGTCTTGGTGGATTACTCTTCGGAATAAAATGCAGGATCAATGGCTCTGCCCGGGAAGTCCTGTATGTGGATTTTCGGAGTTGGTGTGGTCTTTTTGGGCTGAAGGGTCTGTTTCCACACTGTAGGGAACCTTAAAAAAAAGTTACACCTTGAGGTTGGAGCTGTGCTAACTCTCTCTCTGGGTTTGTACGGTGACTCATAGCATTCCAGAATCATATTTCATTGTGAACCCGTGTGAATGACAGGAAATCAGGTAATTTCAGGTAGAGGTCTCATTGTGTAGCTGCCGAAAGTCTAAATCTGCCCCTTGGGTATATTCATGCCTGACTGCCCTGATGTGATAATGTTGCAGCTTTCAAAAATGCTTTGTGGGTGAAAATCATTAATTTAACATCCACTGCATTTACAGTTGACCCTTGAACATTGTAAGTCAGCAAAATTCTGCAGCTTGCATTATCAAGTCAGAGGATAGTCCATTTCTTGTAAACCATGACTTTTACCTTCTGCGCGTGCTTGCTTCCCAGGGATCAATGCCAAGTGCTGCAAGTGACATTGTACTCTGGGTCACCTGCAAAAGGAGGAACTAAAATTTTCCACAGTCAATTCGAAATTATTCATTTTGGGGATGAATATCTAAAATATAATCTATTTTAATTTGTGGTAAGTGATTGCTGAATAGTTCTGAAACATGTTAATTATTGTGTCAACAATGCCGATTGAAGAACAAACAATCAACATAAAGTCTGACATCAAATGATTTTAATATCCGCGTGAACAAAATGTTTAAAGAATTTTCTGTTCCAGTACTAAAGGTACTGCATTCTCAAACTAAAATTTGCTTACAAAGTAGCATTTCTAAACAAATCCAGAATGACATTTTCACAACTTCACCTCTTTCCAAACCTTAACATTCAGGTCCAAGAGTCACATGATAAATTATAGCCAATGAAAGACAGAAACACTCCCTGTAACTAAGAAAATGCAGTTCCATTGATTTGTTTTGTATTTACTGTTATGTTGGTGAGAAGCACCCCAGTGGCTGAGGTGTACAATCTCAAACAAAAACAGAAATTTCTGCTAAAACTCAGCAGGTCTGGCAGCATTTGT
Organism: Hemiscyllium ocellatum; assembly: GCF_020745735.1. Lineage (NCBI taxonomy): Eukaryota > Metazoa > Chordata > Chondrichthyes > Orectolobiformes > Hemiscylliidae > Hemiscyllium > Hemiscyllium ocellatum. Next base: position 136,550,676 of record NC_083401.1, read on the forward strand.
GCAGAGAAATCAGAGTTAACGTTTCGGGTCCAGTGACCCATCCTCAGTACAATCCAGAACTGGATTATTCTGCAGAATACTTGATATTAATCTACCTTAAGAAAGTCAATAAAAAGCAAGAAATTAATGAGGCTTTGATTTTAGTAATTTTTAATTGCTATTAAAAGTTAACAAATAATGAATGAAAGGTATTATTACCACTCTAATTGACTTGATTCAATGAGAATTTGTAAAAATCGTTGAACTTTTTGTTGGGTGTCTTTGAAATTTGACAATATTATTTATCACTCAGTAGTAGATCTGGTACCTATATCATTTCTACAGTGAAGCTAATCAGTGGACAAATTTGACACAATGAAATTCATCCCCCCACATTTTTTTTTGCATTTTTGCCAAAGGTGACATTTACATTCATTTTGTGAAAGCTGTGATTAACTTCTTAAAATCTAAGTTTAATAAATTCAGCTTACATGACTGCCTGTTGCTGCAGTGAATTACGTACCATTTCATTAAAACTGCAAAATGAAAGAAAGTTGATTCAGGAGCAGGGAAATTCCCTACTACAGAATTTTGACAGCTTTGATTGGTTGAGCTTACGCAAAATGAAAGTAAGGGAGCTCCATAAATAGGAGCTGATTGGACCTGTCTTCAGCAGAACTTCATTCAACAGAGAGAGTGACACTGAAGTAGATAGAAGATCTTCAGCAGAAATCTATTCAGCAACAAAGTCAAAAAATGAACAGAGCAGCAGCTGTACTGACTGCCATCCTGCTCCTGTGTGCTATTGCTGCACAAGGTATGTCAGTATTTCTATTTTGTGTTTTAGTTATTTTAAAATCAATACAATGTGGAATAATGTCTTTCAGCTGATTTATTGGACAAGTCTGTGTGGTAGTTGATTGTTCATTAAAGAATTAAACAGACAGTGATGGTACATGCTATTGATCAAGTGATGCTTGTTTAGTTCAATGCTTAAATAAGATGCCAACATTCTGCCAAACTGCAATCAAAATCAGATTTGAGGATCAATTTATTTCATTTTCAGGCATTCCAATCCCAGGTAATCAAGGACGGTGTCTGTGTCCCAAGACCAGCTCTGATTTTATTCATCCAAGTGCTATCAAGAATTTACAATACATTCCCAAAGGACCACATTGTGAGACACAGGAGATAATGTAAGTTAATGGGTCAGAATGTCAGCTTTAATGTTCCTTATTTTCCTATTTCAATTTAGATAGCTGTAATATTTTTATGAACATGTTGGATCAATTGCAGTTTCTTTATGTAACAGATGTTATGAATTGTTTGTGTCACTGATTTTAACCTTGTATGCATTATATCCAATTTCTGTGAATTAGATTTTGACGGTTTATCTTCTGTTCACAGCATCACCAAGAAAAACGAGCAGAAAGTTTGTGTGAACCCTGATGCCAAGTGGGTGAAGGTTATCATTAAATCCAGAAAAGGTTGGTGCTTATAAACATACATATGTTGTCTATGAATAAACATGCTTGAATGAAGTGCTTTTCTCATAAGTGTCTTCAGTTCCTTGGCTGAGGTTTTAACACCAGTCTGCTGCCCAATCGTGCAGGATCTTGGTGCATTCTGTTACTCTGTCCCTAAATCTGGTATTTACATGTGAGCTGTGAGTGAATGGTAGCAAGCTATTCAATCAGTGGCATCAGGACTGAGTCCTGTACTGTTCTCACCATCACCCATGCCTGGTAAATCCAGGCAGAGGTGGGGTGTCCCTGGTTAGTAATCGGGTGCAGGAATGCTCAGCCATACTATGCTCCAGCTCCTGTGGTTGTCATACCTTTAGCAGCCAGCTGAGGTCAGCCAATACAATATAATGCAGTGATCAAAACAGGGACTTCAACTCCTTTTCATGTTTCCTTCCTTCCTTCCTTCACAGTCAGCTCCATGATATTCTGCTCTGCATTGTAAAGGTTCCAGGGCATAATTCTTAAACATTTTGTTAACTGTCCTCACTATCAAAATAAATACATTGACAGAAAATAAAATAATATTTCATTTAACTATTTCAGCTTCCAGAAGACGTAACTAAGAATTGAAGCTGCGATGGGATTCACTTGATTGCCCCCCCCAACACGGAAGTTGCTGTACAATGAATACTGAAATGAAGAAGCTCTGTGCAGAGCACTCCCTTTCTGATATAACTGTTCGATATGTCGTTCGAGCAGTTCCCCTGTATCGATCCTCTGAAACATACTTCATTGTTTAACCTACTTCCACTGTAAACTGTCTACACCGAGCCTAAGAAATCCGGCTGCTGCTGTGAAATGTTGTGCTGGAGAGCTTTTTACGGGATGTGATTTTGTACGATTATTCTGAATGTGGTCTGGCACTGGAGCAGATACTGTACAACAAAGCAATTTGTTAACTTTCTCCATTAGTATTGGAAAATAATTTTCAATCAGAAGGTATATGTGGTCATGAAAATAACAGACTTGTGAACTTAGGGAGGAATCAAAATGAAACGTCTATTGGTTTTCAAATATTATTGTTTGAAGTAATGTAATCAGTGCCAAATTTTCAATGAATTGACTGTTAGAAAATTATTTCACTAGGTTTGTGCATCAGTACCAAAGCCAACACTTATCCCCCATTCCTTTTATGCAGATGTGAATGTGCTGGTAAGTGACTTTGTTGAACTGCTGCAGTCCTTGTTGCTGTGAGGAGAGGAGAGATCTGATGGCAAAAGGGATGATAGTACAAGGCAAAACAGACAGCAATGGGGCAAGTGAAGGAAAAAGAGCTGTATTGTGAGGAGGTGTAAATGGGAAAATACAGAACAGGGAACAATTCACTAATATCCAATGAGAAGGTGGAGGGGCAGGGCCTATGATCGGAAACTGTTTATCATAGTGTTGATTCTGGAGGCTGTAAAGTTTTGAGATAATCTTTCTTGAACCGATGCTGTGCTGTGTAGGAACAATATAGGAGAATGAGGACATAATTTTCAGAGTGGGAATATGGAAATCCTATAGATTGACATTCTCAAATTTGGCTTGTAACTTAGTTTGAAACAGTCTTTCTTTACTGTTGAAAGTCTGTGCATTTCTCATGATTTTTACTGCAGTGTTTATCAATCATTGACTTTTTTTAAGAGAACCTCTGGACTTTTTTTTTTATATATCTAAGCTCCAAACCCGAAGTCTGGGCTCAGTCTGTACAGAAATTTTGTTTGTGAAATACTTACATTTTGGAAGATATATGCTCCTTTTCATGTAATGTTAACCAAAAGTAATGGCATTTCTAAATAAAACTCATTTCTGTGCAGTGACACTTTTGTACTGAGGAATTTTCAGCCTGGAATTATGCTGATCTCAACTTTGTGTAAAAGTTGTATTATGTATATGAGTGTGACTCAAAAATTGCTATATGTATGTAAATAAACTGTTTTTGTATATTTTTATCCTTTTTTTAAATGTTTTTAAGAGATGAAAATAAAGAAGATTTCATGAAGAATGCCTTGTGACCATTTCATAACCTTGAGCAAAACAACTATACCTTTTTTGGATAGGTATATTTCATGTATAATTGAAACTAATACCCTGTTCAGGTCAGGCTTTGAAAAGCATGACAACAGGCATAATATTTGCACTGTGAAAGATATAGATTACAAATTAGTTTAATCTCAATAGGTTGTATCATGGGTAGTCACTGAACTACTCCTTAACCCTACTGTGAATCTTCTTGCAAGGATGCCTGCTTTGAAGAAGTTTTCTTCCTCTCTCTACAAGATCTCTCCACGCTTCAGGCTCTCTGCCTTTATTCCTGATGAAGGGCTTTTGCCCAAAACATTGATTTTTTTTTCGCTGCTCCTCGGCTGCTGCCTGAACTGCTGTGCTCTTCCAGCACCACTAATCCAGAATCTGGTTTCCAGCATCTGGAGTCATTGTTTTTTACCTACTGAACTACTCCCACAGAGTGGCACCACTGTGAACTACATGAACAGGGTGTTTAAAGTGTAACTTTATCAGAGTCTGTTGTGAGCTTATTCCCTCCATTCTAGTCTTGCTTATTACTCACATTCCTAGCATCTCCTCTCCGCTATTTCCTCCAGCACACACTAACTTTCATTAAAATCTAGTCAGATTAGACTGAGGTCAAATTGTGGGAAAAGATGTTCTATTAGTTTAAGGATCTTTGATATTCATTAGCAGGGTATTAATTTTCTCCCCAATTAAATATAGTAATAATCCCTCAACTGAAGTCAGCACAGGTTAATGTATCTGTGTATAATATATCAGGTTAATTTAATAATTTTGTTGATATTGTACAATGCAGAAAGAAGCCATTCAGCTCATGATAATGTCAACTCTGTGAATGAGCATCTCATTTTGTACAATTTTCTTGACCTCTCCCCTTAATTCTTTTAAAAGCAAAATAATGTAGATGCTGGAAATCTGAAATAAAAACAAAGTGCTGGGGAAACTCAGCATGTTTAGCAGCAGCTATGGAAAGAGAAACAGAGTTCATGTCTTGAGTTCAAAATGTCTCTTCTTTAGAATTGTGGATTTGAAGCAATAATCCTGATTCTTTCTCCACACTTGCTGTCTGTCTTGCTGAGCTTCTCTAAAACTTCCAGTTTACATTCCAGTAATTCTACTGTACAATTCCCATTTAAATACCGCAACTGGATCTGACTCCACCAGACTCTCAGGCAGTGCAACCCAAGCCCTAGCTACTTGTTGCATGAAAAAGTTTTGCCTAATAGCACTTTTGTTTCTTTCACAAATTGCATTAAATCTGCTCTTTCATCCTCAATCATTCCAGGAGTTGCAAGATTTTCTCCCTATTTAGTCTATGCAGATCTCTCGTGATTTTGAGTACTTCACTCACGTCTCCTTTCCCATTTCTCTATGCCCAGCAAATCAGGCATACAATCTATCTTTGTAATTGAAATTCCTCAGCACTGGTTTCATAAACATCACCTGACGAACCCTCTGACCTGAAACATATAAAATTATGAAGGGAATAGATAAGATAGAAATAGAGAGGATGTTATCATTGGCAGGTGAAGCTAGGACAAGTGGGCATAGCCTCAAAATCTGAGGGAGCAGACATCGGACTGAACTGAGAAGGAACATCTTCACCCAGAGGGTTGTTTATCTATAGAACTCTTTGCCCAGTGAAGTAGTTGACACTACTTCAGTAAATATTTTTAAAGCTAAGGTAGTTTTTTTTGAGCAATAAAGGAATTAAGGGATATGGTGAGAGCATGGGTAGGTGGAGCTGAGTCCACACAAAGATCAGCCATGATCTTATTGAATGGCGGAGCAGGCTTGAAGGGCCAGAAGGCCTATTCCTGCTCCTAGTTCTTATGTCTTTATGCTCTTATGACACTTTTCTAATATGTTAGTTGCTAAACTATGAACTGTCATTTTCCACAATAGCCATTTATGTGACATCTTACTGAATACTTTTTCGAAATCTAATTAGAACATACCCAATTTTCTCCTCAGTATGTTAGTTCCTCAAAGAATTCCAATAATTTGGCTAAACATGATTTTCCTTTTACAAAATCTGTAAACTCTGTCAGGTTACCTTGAGATTTTCTAAATGCCCAACTATAACATCTTAGATATTAGCTTCAGACATCTGTCCCATAACAGATATTATGCTAATAAGCCTGTAACTTCATGCTTCTCTCTCTCTTTTCTGAATAAATGTCTTCAACAACAGTCTATGTATCTCTGATGTTAGGAACTGTTTCCCTCCATCCCACTTAATCAGACCATGGGAAGGGGCTAACCTTCCAAATGCATTGTTGAGCTAGGACTTGTTGAGCAATCTTTACAAAATCTTTACAAAATCATTTCAATCTCCTTTAAGGTAGCAGCTGTTGGCTACATTGCAGCAAGCTCTGAAAACCCAAAACGAATTCGGCTCATGGAGGGCAATGCAAAGGGTATCATTTCAGGGGTTGCATTTGTCAGACATAATTGTGATGCAGGACACTGCATTTAGAAATTGGCACCTCTGCTGATGGGTTATCCCGGCAAAATTGCCTCGACAGTTTCTATATCACTCTCAGGGAAACTTTGAAGTAAAAATAAGGACATGAGTCATAAAGACTGAATAAAAAAAGAGAAGTTTTGGACCTTTGACTCACAACAAACTGGATCAAATTCTCTGGTTTGAGGATTTTCGAAGCCTGGAGGTCTGTATGTATAGACCCAGTGGAAAGTATGACAGATGGAGCTGTATGGAAACTTCCAGGGGAATTTCACCTTCCAATGGGTGATATGCATCTCCCAGATCTCTTGTGACAGATTTGTGGCATTAACTTGGTTAATAGTTATCCTGAAAGTGAGGACTGCAGATGCTGGAGATCAGTGTCAAAACGTGTGGTGCTGGAAAAGCACAGCAGGTCAGGCAGCATCCTGAGGAACACATTCCTGATGAAGGGCTTATGCTTACTAATTACCCTGGAAATGTTAGACTGAATAAAATGCAATTTAATACCTGGGTAATTCCCCCTTCCTACACTGTCACAACCGCCAACTACCTCCTGTGACCACTCAACTAACCAACCTGACCTGAAAGGATTACATTCCTGACTATCCAACTAATCCCCAACCCCTAGGCTACACCACTGACCAAACTAGAAGTAAAAGGAAAGTCACCAAAGTCCCAGTGGGCTGCCATCTCACTGGAGAGAGATGACTGAAGATGAGATTAAGCTGAAGGTCATCACGCCTCAGATAAGGGATGAAGTCTAGAACGCAGGACCTTCATAATGACCTTGGCTGGTGCAGAAATTTAATGCATGTTGTTGGTGTCACTCCACCAGCATCACCCTTCCAGCCAACTGAGCTAATAGATCCTCTAGTACTCCTCCTGACCACATAGCTACAACACTGACCCAACGCAACATACCACCTGCTGACAAATTGCCTACAACACTGACCAAACCCAACTACCACCTGGAAATCTGACTAACTCTCTGACCTGAACCGACCTGATTACATTTTGAAGAGATTAATAACCCTCCTGATCCGTCCTGACCCCAAAATCTCCTAACTGGCTTCGACAGCCTCTCTATCACCTCATCAACCTGCCACCTGACCTAATGAAACATAAAATACTGCTGACGCTGGAAATCTGAAGGAACTGAAGTTCAGAAGAAGGTTTATTGGACTTGAAACATGAACTTTGTTTCTCTCTCCACAAATGCTGCCAGGCCTGCCGAGTTTCTTCAGCATTCTCTGTGATCGTTGCTCCCTAACCTAACCTGGTTACTGTCCAATCTAAGGCATCTCCAGCCAGGCCTAAATATCCTCCACCTACCTGACTACTACCTCCAAAACAGCCAGACTTGACTACTAACCTCTGTCTATCAACTATGCCCAACTCAACAATCTAAAGTCCACCCATACAACTCCACTCCCCTATTTCCAATTACCTAACTACTCTCCTAATGCAACCTGACTACCCTTCCATCATCTGATTACACCAAACCCAACCTGACTACCCCAATCATTCAAATAACTTCCTAACCAGACCTACTTACTCCCTGACCAGGTACTTACCTTGCCAGTCCCAATCCATCTCCCCCACCACCACTGAGTTAAGTCTCACATTCACTGTGTTGACATATCTTTAAGCATCATGCCTAAGACATCATTACTTTATTGTGGTATAAAGGCCTCATTCTCTATCTTACCTCAGATCACTTAAAGCATCACAGTCCACTAGAATCATGCTGCTCTGTTGTAATTAACAGCTTCATATTATCCCAGACACTGATGCATGAAGAGTGCAATGTTTGTTCATAAGAGTCAGCTGTAATAAATGTCTGTTGGATTCTTCAGTCCCATGTTATCTATACACAGTTTCTTATGCTACAGGAGATAACATAAGCACTGCTGTATCAGGTAACAAGCCATACCACTTTCAACCTGTATAGGGCTATCTCCTGCTGAAACTACCCCCATTCCTTTATTGCCTTTAGACCTGACAATTCTAACATGCTCCTTTCTGCTGTCTGACCCTACTTTCCATAAACTTAAAGTCATCCAAAACTCTTCTGCCTGGATCTTAAATTGCACACAGCCCAATTTATTTATCAGCCTAATACTTAATGCCCTGTATGCTACCAGTTTAAAAACATCTTTACTTTAAAATCCTTGTTTTTGTTTTCAAACCTTACAGTGGCATCTCCCTTCCCTTTCTCTATATTTATTTGTAACTCCACTGCCTTATGAAATATCTAGTCTCCCCTAATTCTGGTATCTTAAGCACCTATAATTTTAATCATTTGCTTTTAGTGGTTGCATCTTCCGCAAACTGCCTCTGATGTAAACTCTAGAATTCCCTCCTTCCATCTCTCTGCCTCTTTCCCTAGCTTTCTGATTTTAACTTGCTATTTAAAAACCATCACTTTAATAGGTAAAATTTCCCTTAGTGGTGCGGTATCATATTTTATTTTATATTGGTGTAATGGCATAGATTATTGTTTTAAATCACAATATCACGAGATGTTGTTTTAAAAGTATCGTACGTAAGTGTTTCTGATCTTACTTTGCCCACTTGGGTGGCACTGTAGCTCAGTGGTTAGCACTGCTGCCTCACAGCTTCACAAACCCAGGCTTGATTCCAGCCTCAGTTGACTGTCTGTGTGGAGTTTGCACATTCTCTCCATTAATGCATGGGTTTCCTCTTCCAGTCCAAAAATATGCAGGTTAGATGGATAGGCTGAATTGCCCATCCTGTTCAGGAATGTGCAGGCTAAGTGGATGAGCCATAGGAAATCCAGAGACAGGGGAGCTGGTCTGGGTGGAATGCTCCCAACCAAAGTCTTGGTAAGGACCTGATGGGCCAATTTGCCTGTTTCCACACTGTGGAGATCCTATGATTCACTGTCAAAAGGAAAGACATGGATCTTTAATGGCAAACTTGCTGACTAACAGATATAAGCTTGTATTAATTTGGTTGGCACTAGGTTGAAACCAAAAGATTGTGTGTAAGTCAAATTTTGAGGGCTGTCAGAATTAAAAGGATGTGTTACAAGGAGTTGGACCAAATTCTAGAGAGCTTTAAAAGGCATCACAATTTCTCAGCAATCATTACTAAGGCTGCCCCTGTGAGGCAGTCCAGTATATCAACCCTTCTGTGATGGTTATGAATCAAGGATGGCACTGCAGCCAATGTTTGCAGAGAGTATTGCTTTCAGTGTCATTCCACAGCAGAACAGATTGACACTGCAGCATGGTTAACTATTACCCAGCACTTCACAAATGCAAATAGTATGCTGCCTGGATACTTCTGGCATATTTTCAGCTGCTGGCACAGTTTGGAATTTTCTCATATGAATCTGAACCCAACCATTCCCCAGAATATGTGGCTTTCATCAGGTGATTGTAGTGGATAAAATTTTTTTAATGCAATAGGCAGCATGGAAAGCAAGGCATACTCCAAATAGACTGATTATTAGACTGCTGGCCAGAAAACCCATTAATTATCTCACATCAAATGCACAATAGACGTGTTGTGAATCCACAGTGTTCCTTAAGGAGGAAAGTCAAGTCACCAGAATATGTTGGGAGCTAACTATGAATCAATATTGTTTTGCATTTGTGTCAGACTATACAAGATGTTACAGAATGCTGAATCTACCCAATCTGAAACATTGCCCTCAGCTGGGTAAATGCTTTATAACAGACAGAATGCATGTACACTTATTCTACTCATAATTAGTATGTTTTACATGGGTAAAAAGAAAACTGTGTGCATTTTCATACCATTGGTGTGTGTTTTCCAATTAAAGGTTCACCAGCAAGGTTCATGAGTTGAAAATGAAAGAAAGTTCACATACAGGAAAAAAAAGCAAAACAACAGCAGTTTTAAAAGGGAGAAGAGCAGGCAAATGAAGCACATGGTGAGGACAGTGCAGGTGAGAGAGAAAGAGAGGGGGAGAACCTGCACAGTTACCGCCTTTGCTGTTTGAATTCGTGTATTGATGGACATCGGAGTGTATCTGGGAAAATTAACAAACAGTGAAATTCACAACTAATCTTGGAGCATCTGTTGGGCGAAGTTCACAACCCAGAATCAGATAAGTTAATTGTTGTTTTAAATCTGTCCAAGAGAAAGGCTGCAGGAGTGAGTATAGTGGATTCTTTCTTGATTATATGTTTTTGGAGATAAGTCTCTTGATTAAACTTAAAATATAAGCCACAGCTATTAATTTAACCTGGGGCAGTGTTTGTAGAGGAATAAGACGGTGTTATTTTCTGGGTCTGAAGATTGTGAAGGAGCAAAAATGGCATTTGCAGTGATATGTACCTCTTGTCAGATGAGGGAGTTTAAAGAGAGTTTAAGGGTTACTGTGGATTATAACTGCTATAAATGCTGTTGAATGCGAATCTTATCAGATCAAGTGGATCGGTTGGAGACACAGATAGAAGCGATGAGGAATTTGCAACAGCAACAGTATGTGATGGATGGCAGTTATAGGAAGGGGGGAATGTCTCAGATACAGTCACATAGATGGGTTAACACCAGGAAAGGTGAGAGAGGTAGGCACCTAGGGCAGGAGTCTTTTGTGGATATACCCATTTCAAAAAAGTATGCTGTTTTCGAAAATGTAGGAGGTGATGGATTCTCAGGGGAAGGTAGCACGAACAGCCAAGTTTCTGGTATTGAGACTGGCTCTAATGCAACGAGGGGTATGTTGATTTCAAAGAGATCAATTGTGTTAGTGGATTCTGTAGTCAGAGGGACAGACAGACATTTCTATGGCCAGCAGAGAAAAAGCAGAATGGTGTGTTGCTTCCCTGGTGCCAAGATCAAGGATGTCTCAGAGCAGGGACAGAATGTTCTCACAGGGGAGAGGGGCCAGCAAAAGGTCATTGTCCACACTGGAACCAACGATATAGGAAGGGAAAAGGTTGAGATTCTGAAAGGAGATTACAGAGAGTTAGGCAGAAATTTAAAAAGGAGGTCCTCAAGGGTAGTAATATCTGGATTACTCCCAGTGCTATGAGCTTTTGAGGGCAGGAATAGGAGGATAAAGCAGATGAATGCATGGCTGAGGAGCTGGTGTATGGGAGAAGGGTTTACATTTTTGGATCATTGGAATCTCTTTTGTACGAGAAGGATGGATTGCACCTAAATTGGAAGGGGACTAATATACTGGTAGGGAAATTTGCTAGAACTGCTTGGGAGGATTTAAATTAATAAGGTGGGGGGGTCGGACCCAGGGAGATAGTGAGGAAAGAGATCGATCTGAGACGGGTACAGCTGAGAACAGAAGTGAGTCAAACAGTCAGGGCAGGCAGGGACAAGGTAGGACTAATAAATTAAACTGCATTTATTTCAATTCAAGGGGCCTAACAGGGAAGGCAGATGAACTCAGGACATGGTTAAGAACATGGGACTGGGATATCATAGCAATTACAGAAATATGGCTCAGGGATGGGCAGGACTGGCAGCTGAATGTTCCAGGATACAAATGCTACAGGAAGGATAGAAAGGGAGGCAAGAGAGGAGAGGGTGGCATTTTTGATAAGGGATAGCATTACAGCTGTGTTGAGGGGGGATATTCCCAGAAATACATCCAGGGAAGTTATTTGGGTGGAACTGAGAAATAAGAAAGGAATGATCATCTTATTGGGATTGAACCCCAATAGTCAGAGGATAATTGAGAAACAAACTTGTAAGGAGATCTCAGCTATCTGTAAGAATAATAGGGTAGTTATGGTAGGGGATTTTAACTTTCCAAACATAGACTGGGACTGCCATAGTGTTGTAGGTTTAGATGAAGAGGAATTTCTTGAGTGTGTACAAGACAATTTTCTGATTCAGTATGTGGATGTACCTACTAGAGAAGGTGCAAAACTAGACCTACTCTTGGGAAACAAGGCAGGGCAGTTGACTGAGGTGTCAGTGGGGGAGCACTTTGGGGCCAGCGACCATAATTCTATTCGTGTTAGAATAGTGATGGAAAAGGATAGACCAGATCTAAAAGTTGAAGTTCTAAATTGGAGAAAGGCCAATTTTGACAGTATAAGGCAAGAACTTTCGAAAGCTGATTGGAGGCAGATGTTCACAGGTAAAGGGACTGCTGGAAAATGGGAAGCCTTCAGAAATGAGATAACAAGAATCCAGAGAAAGTATATTCCTGTCAGGGTGAAAGGGAAGGCTGGTAGGTATAGGGAACACTGGATGACAACAGAAATTGAGAATTTGGTTAAGAAAGCGAAGGAAGCATATGTCAGGTATAGACAGGATAGATCGAGTGAATCCTTAGAAGAGTATAAAAGAAGTCGGAGTAGACTTAAGAGGGAAATCAGGAGGGCAAAATGGGGACCTGAAATAGCTTTGGCAAATAGAATTACAGAGAATCCAAAGGGGTTTTACAAATATATTAAGGACAAAAGGGTAACTAGGGAGAGAATAGGGCCCCTCAAAGATCAGGAAGGTGTCCTTTGTGTGAAGCCACAGAAAATGGGGGAGATACTAAATGAATATTTTGCATCAGTATTTACTGTGGAAAAGGATATGGAAGATATAGACTGTAGGAAAATAGATGGTGACATCTTGCAAAATGTCCAGATTGCAGAGGAGGAAGTGCTGGAAGTCTTGAAACGGTTAAAAGCAGATAAATCGCCAGGACCTGATCAGGTGTATCCGAGAACTCTGTGGGAAGCTAGAGCAGTGATTGCTGGGCCTCTTGCTGAGGTATTTGTATCATCGATAGTGACAGGTGAGGTGCCGGAAGACTGGAGGTTTGCAAATGTGGTGTCACTGTTTAAGAAGGGCAGTAAAGACAAGCCAGGGAACATAGACCAGTGAGCCTGACCTCGGTGGTTGTCAAGTTGTTGGGGGGAGTCCTGAAGGACAGGATGTACATGTATTTGGAAAGGCAAGGACTGATTCGGGATAGTCAACATGGCTTTGTGCGTGGGAAATCATGTCTCACAAACTTGATTGAGTTTTTTGAAGAAGTAACAAAGAGGATTGATGAGGGCAGAGCAGTAGATATGATCTATGTGGACTTCAGTAAGGCGTTCAACAAGATTCCCCGTGGGAGACTGATTACCAAGGTTAGATCTCACGGAATACAGGGAGAATTAGCCATTTGGATACAGAACTGGCTCAAAGGTAGAAGACAGAGGGTGGTGGTGGAGGGTTGTTTTTCAGACTGGAGGCTTGTGACCAGTAGAGGGCCACAAGGATCAGTGCTGGGCCCTCTACTTTTTGTCATTTCCATAAATGATTTGGATGCGAGCATAAGAGGTATAGTTAGTAAGTTTGCAGATGACACCAAAATTGGAGGTATAGTGGACAGCGAAGAGGGTTACCTCCGATTACAACAGGATCTGGACCAGATGGGCCAATGGGCTGAGATGTGGCAGATGGAGTTTAATTCGGATAAATGTGAGGTGCTGCATTTTGGGAAAGCAAATCTTAGCAGCACTTATACACTTAATGGTAAGGTCCTAAGGAGTGTTGCTGAATAAAGAGACCTTGGAGTGCAGGTTCATAGCTCCTTGAAAGTGGAGTCGCAGGTAGATAGGATAGTGAAGAAGGCGTTTGGTATGCTTTCCTTTATTGGTCAGAGTATTGAGTACAGGAGTTGGGAGGTCATGTTGTGGCTGTACAGGACATTGGTTAGGCCACTGTTGGAATACTGCATGCAATTCTGGTCTCCTTCCTATCGGAAAGATGTTGTGAAACTTGAAAGGGTTCAGAAAAGATTTACAAGGATGTTGCCAGGGTTGGAGGATCTGAACTACAGGGAGAGGCTGAACAGGCTGGGGCTGTTTTCCTTGGAGCGGCGGAGGCTGAGGGGTGACCTTATAGAGGTTTACAAAGTTATGAGTGGCATGGATAAGATAAATCGACAAAGTCTTTTCCCTGGTGTTGGGGAGCCCAGAACTAGAGCGCATAGGTTTAGGGTGAGAGGGGAAAGATACAAAAGAGACCAAAGGGGCAACTTTTTTCACGCAGAGGGTGGTATGTGTATGGAATGAGCTGCCAGAGGATGTGGTGAAGCCTGGTACAATTGCAACATTTAAGAGGCATTTGGATGGGTACATGAATAGGAAGGGGTTGGAGAGATATGGGCTAGTTGCTGGCAGGTGGGACTAGATTGAGTTGGGATATATGGATGGGTTGGACCGAAGGGTCTATTTCCATGCTGTACATCTCTATGACTCTATGACTTAACTCAGTCTACTGCATCATCGTTTCACCTTTCACCTTGCACCACCTGCTCTACCAAACACACAGAGACACACAGGCTCTACAACACACACACACACACACACACACACACACATACACACACACGCACGCACACACACACACACACGCACACACACATACACGTGTATAACGTAAACATATATATACTCACACACACAAACACACACACAATCACTGGATGCATAAAAATGTGCAGCAAACATAGATGCAGATCAGGAAGAAATTAGAATTAAATCAATCTCTAATTATGTTCCTTGGTCTCCCACATAATCAGGCTTGTAGATTTTGAATGGGTTTAATGTTTTACAATTGTATAGGGCATTCTGTAAAGTAAAAGATTAGTTGTAGGTTTTAACATTGTTTGTTTTTAGTGCAGTTTCATGGAGGATTGTTCCCAGCTGTTAATTAACTTGACTGTTTGATGATGTGCATCTAGTTTGTGATGTGGCTCTCTTCCCAATGACCACTGGTGACTGACTACAAACAGCTCTCAGTTGATTTTGGAAAGTAGACAGAAACATCCTGAGGTATCAGGAAGACCATCTGTGCTGCTGCCACGTGGGGAACCCTCTTGCTTTGTGATCATAACCACCCAGGCTCCATGATTGATCTTGCTGGCAGCAGCTCTGGCTGGGTTTCCAGGCTTCGATCTAGTAAACTGCATTGGATTAGCAGCGTAGTCCCCTTGCCCAGCTCACCGGCTGAATGTATGATCAGGCTTGTTTGTGTCGCTGCCCAAAGCTAAATCTGCCCCTCGTTCTCATGTCAAGGCACACTCAGCCCTGACCGGTCTGACAGTGTTCACTTGGAACACTCAATCTTTCAGTTGGTTTATATATTGTTGCAGACTCTGAAAATTCTTGAAGATGAAAAACTATTGCTTCTAATATCTAAAGATATAGTAGCTCTACTGTATTTACAACTGACCCTGAGCTTTTAAATGAACAAATGCATAGAATTATTGTCCTCTTTTGCCACAACTTCCTTCACCAAAACAGGTTTTGAATTTTGAAGAACACTTGGATTGCCAATTCAATAGGTACTTCACTGTGTGACACTAAGCCAGTCAGGAATTTGAGTTCAACAAGTAATATTTGCTAAAAGGTAAAAATAATTTCATAATGTTAAAAATGTGCAAATATATCCTTTCTCTGTTAACACATGCATACATACTCAACCTCAAAGTATTCATTACAGAGTACTGGAGGTTGAACCTGGCCAAGTATGATGTAGATTAAACTGAAGAAAAGTCAGTAAAGATTCACTGATTTACCGACTGCTGCTGTTTTCCAGCTGAGGTTGTTGGTTTGAGGTTTCCCCAACATTTTCTGTTATCATTTCAGATTTCCAGGAGCGGCAATTTGTTTATTTCAAAAGAATTAAACATAGTGGTCAGGAGACTGGCACAAAGTGAGATGCTTACTTGGAGAGCTGGTGGCTTCTTCCTGTATTGTAGCAATCTTGTACTGTTGCAAACAGATTTATTAACCTGGGACATCTTTGATTAAGAGAATATTACCACACTTAATTTGAGAAAAAAATTAATATTCTGCTATTAACATCAAAAAAATCCTCAACTAATGGAACCTCTTTCCCCAATGACAATGTGACCCCAGTTTAATCTGACCAGTCACCAATGAAAGTTAGTGTTGTGCTGAAGGAAATAGTCTAGGGGAGGTGCAATGAATGTGAGTGCAAAGCAAGACTGAAATTCATGGGCTCCATAGGATTGAGGATGGTGTGGGTGGGGAGACAGGGGTGACCAGGAGACGGGGAGAATCTGGAGAATGCTCCATGTCCTTGTCACAAGACGAAATCTTGAGTTAAGATGATTAAGCTGCTTCCCGCTGTCTCCACTGGTCATCTCCTCGACTCCTGCAGTGACCTGTCTGTTAATTGGCTCAGGTTGACTTACTATTATCATAAATTCACGTTGAATATAGGATACACCCTGCACAGTTATTTTGAGATGAGTTATTATGGAAGGAACATTCACACAACTGTACCATCACAGACTCTGATAACATTACATATTAACACCCTGTTATTCAGCTCACAGCAGTGCCACTATAGTGGATTAAGTCAGTGACTAGCTGTGATACAGCCCATTGAAATTTGCCTGATTTGCACAGTTGTTTAGCTGAAGATTGTGAAATGGTGACAAGGCATTTTTCATGACATCTTGTTTATTTTAGTCACTTAAATACAATAAGTAGAAAGGTACAAAAAATACTTCAAACAATTATTAAACATACAATTCAGATGCATATTGCAACTTCTCTGACTGGCACTCACATTTACAACACAACTTTTACACAGTGTTCTGAGACTCGCAGTCAACATAATTCCAGGCTGAAAATCTCTCAATACAAAAAATACCCCTTCACAGATATGATTTTTATTTTTACATGTCATTACTTCCTGATAATATTACATGATACATAGCAACATCTCACAAAACATAACTTTTTCACTTGCACATCATTTCTACAAAGATTTTCTTTCCATAGACTTCAGCCTTGGACAGATCCTGAGGTTTGCTATCGTATTAACAAAGTTCCAGGATACACTAAAAATGCCAGTGATTGATTAACACTGCAGCAATATCATGGCAATGTTAATGCCAGTCACTTGACCTTGAATTTTGACTGGAAACATTTCATTCAAACTGGAACAAAAGGATATTTAATCAACAATTCGAAGTTTTACCTATACTTTCTCATCAATATTGGATGCACAGGCTTTCAACAGCAAAGGAAAGATTGGTTTAAATTTGGATTGTAACTTAGTTTGAAACAATGTCACATGGCAGTATTTCTAAATTCCCCCCTAGACACTATGTCCATATTCTCCTATATTGTTCCAATACAACTCAGCATTGACTCATAAAACAATACCTCAATTTTAATGACAGGACACTTGACAACCTCCAGAATCAACGTTAAAAATCACAAACACCAGGTTATAGTCCAACAGATTTAAATGGAAGCACACTAGCTTTCGGAGCGCTGCTCCTTCATCAGGTGACAATCACTTGATGAAAGAGCGGCACTCCGAAAGCTACTGTGCTTCCATTTAAACCTGTTGGACTATAACCTGGTGCTGTGTGATTATTAACTTTGTACACCCCAGTCCAACACCAGCATCTCCAAGTCCAGAATCAACACTATGGTAAACAGCTTCCAATCACAATCCCTGCCCCTCCACCTTCTCGTTGGGCTGTAGCAATTTGTTCACCGTTCTGTATTTTCCCATTTATACCTCCTCGTAACACAGCTCTTATTCCTTTACTTGTCCCATTGCTGTCTATTTTGCCTTGCTTTGCCATCAGATCTCTCCTCTCCTCACAGCCAGAAAAACTGCAGCAGTTCAACAAAGTCGCTTACCAGCACATTCACATGTGCATAAAGGAATGGGGGATAAGTGCTGGCTTTGGCAATGATGCACAAATTTAGTGAAATAATTTACCATGAGTCAATAAATCAAATTATTGGAAAAATTGACATCAATTGTCTTAATAACAAAAGCATTTGAAACCTAATAGATCAGTTTCATTTTGATTCCTGCCGTAGTTTACAAGTCTTTTATGATTTTCTTTACTACCTGCAACTTTTTTTGATTGAAAATTATTTTCCAATACTTATGGAGACGGCTAACAAATTGCTATCTCACAACAGTGCCAGATCACTTCAGCAAAATCGTACTAATCACATCACATGAACAGAATCCCTCCAGCACTGTACAAATTTTCTTGATGGCAGTCTGATTGCTTAGTTCTGTGTAAACAATTACAGTGCAAGAGGGTTGAACACTGAGTTAGATTTCAGAGAATCAATGCAGGGGAACTGCTCAGACAACATATTGAACAGTGATGTCAGAAAGTGAATGCTCTTCAGGGACCTTCCTTCATTTCGGTGTTCACTGTACAGCAACTTCTCCAGGGGGCAATCAAATGAATCCCATTGCAGCTTCAATTCTTAGTTACGTCGTCTGGAACCTGAAATACAATTCAATAAAGTATTACTTTTCTCACAGCTGCAGATATTTACTTGGACAGCGAGAACAATGTTTTCACCAAACATAATTATGGGGCATTATCATTTGGGCTGACAAACAACATTGCAAACTTAAAAATCACAAAACACCAGGTTATCGTCCAACAGGTTTAATTGGAAGCACAGTAGCTTTCGGAGCGAAAACTAGTGTGCTTCCAATTAAAGCTGTTGGACTATAACCTGGTGTTGTGTGATTTTTAACTGTGTACACTCCAGTCCAACACCGGTATCTCCAAATCAACATTGCAAACAGTTGTGATTTTGTTTACAATGCAGAGCAGAATATTATGCTTCTGACTGTGAGGGAAGGAAGCATGAAAAGGAGTTGAAGTCCCTGTTTTGATCACTGGGTTATATTGAATTGGCTGACCTCAACTGGCTGCTAAAGGTATGACAACTATGGGAGCTGGAACATGGTATCGCTGAGCATTCCTGCACCTGATTACTAACCAGAGACACCCCATCTCCTCCTGGATTTACCACACATGGGTGATGGTGAGAATAGTGTAGGATTCAGTCCTTATGCGACTGTAGTTGAATAGCTTGTTAGCATTCACTGTCACAGCTCACGTGTAAATATCAGATTTAGGGACAGAGTAACAGAATGCACCAGGAGCCTGCGCAATTGGGCAGCAGACTGGTGTTAAAGCCTCAGCGAAGGAGCTGGAGAAAAGCACTACATTCAAGTATGTTTATTCATAGATAACATATGTATGTTTATAAGCACCAACCTTTTCTGGATTTAATGATAATCTTCACCCACTTGGCATCAGGGTCCACACAAACTTTCTGCTCATTTTTCTTGGTGATGCTGTGAACAGAAGATAAACCATCAAAATCTAATTCACATAATTTGGATGTCTCTCATGCAAGGTTAAAATCAGTGACACAAACACAATTTATAAAATCTGTTACGTAAAGAAACTGCGGATGATCCAACATGTTCATAAAAATGTTACAGCCATCTAGATTGAAGTAGGAAAATAAGGAACATTAAAGCTGATATTCTGACCCATTTACTTACATTATCTCCTGTGTCTCACAATGTGGTCCTTTGGGAATGTATTGTAAATTCTTGATGGTCTTCAGATTGATAAAACTAGAGCTGGTCGTGGGACATTGACACCGTCCTTGAGTACCTGGGATTGGAATACCTGCGAATTAAGTAAATTGAATTTCAATTTTATGTTTGATTGCCATTGACAGAATCTTGATATTTTACCTAAGCATTGAATTCAGTATTAAAACAAGCATTATATTATCAATAACATGTACCATCAGTGACAATAAATCCTTTAATGAATAACCAACTAGCACACAGACATGTGTGGCTGCTCAGTAAATCAGCAGAAAGACTCCTTTCCATATGATATTATAAGAAAAGCTAAAACACAAGATAGAAATGCTGACATACCTTGTGTAGCAATAGCACACAGGAGCAGGATGGCAGTCAGTACAGCTGCTGCTCTGTTCATTTTTGACTTTGTTGCTGAAGATCTTCTGTCTACTTCAGTGTCACTCACTCTCTCTGTTGAATGAAGTTCTGCTGAAGACAGGTCCAATCAGCTCCTATTTATGGAGCTCTTTTACTTTCATTTTGAGTAACCTCAAATGGTGAAAGCTTTCAAAATTCTGTAAAAGGGAATTTCCCTGCTCCTGAATCAACGTTTGCAGCTTTCTTGAGATTCAGGAGGTTACGTAATTCACAGCAGCAACAGGCAGGCCAGGTAAACTGAATGAATTAGATCTGGATTTTAAAACGTTAACTGCAACTTTTAGAAATTGTCACCTTTGCCAAAATACAAAAAAGGCATGGGCAGTGACAATGTCAAACTTGCCTTCATTTTAGAAGCAATATTGGTGCCAGATCTACTGCTGAGTGATGAACGCATTTGTCAATTTTCCAAACACATTCAAATTGAATTATTTTCCCAATCATACAAGGTGTTTTTGTAATTATGATACAATCAAGTCCTTTTGGAGGGTCATAATACCTTTCTTTCAGTTAGCTTTCAATGACAATAAACAACTGTAAAACTCAAACAGCACCAGTTTTATGCTTTGTATTAATTTCCCAAAACAGATTAACACGAGATGATCTGCAGAGTAATCTAGTTCTTGATTTTACACCTCAATCACTGGGGACCCCTTCATCAACATAACAGTAAACATACACATATCAGTGGAACTGCATTTTAAAATGTACAGGGAATATTTCTGTTTTTCACTGGCTTTACTTTATGATGTGACTTTAAGATGGAATTCTGGATTTGTTTAGAGATTGCAGTTTTAAATCAATTTTAGATTGAGGATGTTGTCATGTTAACTCTAGAAAGAAATACCTTCAAAATATTTGTTCAAGCACAGAGGTACAAATCATTCACGACTTTATTTTGGTTGTTTGTTGTTCTAACCGCATTATTAACATATTTCCAAAGTATCAAAAAGTTTGCAGCAATCCCTTATCAAAATAATATGGATTATAATTAAGAATTCATCCCCTAAATGAATAGTTTCAAATTGACTGTGGACAGTTTTAGTTCCGGTTTTTGCAAGTGACCGAGAGTTCAGCGTCAAGTTCTCCACTCGGACTGATCTCTGGGATTATATGAGGAAGCTAGCACCCGCCTGAGCTGTAAATCGTGAATTACAAGAAATGGATTATCCTATATTTGATAATACAAGCTACATAATTTGCTCATTTACAAAGCTCAAGTATCAATTGCAAATGCGGCGCATGTTAAAATAATAATTTTCACCCTACAAAGCATTTTCAAAGTCTGCAACACTACTTAAGGCGAAGTGAAACATTTAGTATTTTTATGTAACAATGTCAAAGTGATTAGGAATGGACTCACAGATGTGAAAGGAACAGGGCAAAACACACACGGGCTCAGCCGCTGTTTGAATGAAATCTGATGAGGTTATATCGCATTCAGCAGTAGCTACCCCTGGCGGATAAGGGTGTCATTGCACGGGATAGGGTGAATGTTAGAGGGGCAGAATGGAGTAGGAGTGAGCATCAGGAACTTGATAGAACGTGTAAGATTATGTGACAGCACAATGCTAAATGCAAAACCCCAAGAGCTTTGAACATTTGGGAACGATCAGCACTGAGGTCGGAGGGTGCTGGAATATGTTTCTTGTGGTGAATACTGTGATCATACTCCATATGCAGCACATGTCGCCTGTTTGTTTCAAAACAGTCGTGCATTGTAATAAACAGCATTTCCCTTTGTCTGATTGAGACAAAGAAGGCACTGACAGGGTCAACCCAGCAAAACTCGCCACAGTCTGGAGGTTGACAGCCGTTAGTCATATTGCAGAGTCAGATTTCATTCAAACAGCAGCTCGTGTTGGTGAACTCGTGTGAATTCCAGGAAATCCGATTGCTTTATATTCCCATGTAACTGGGTCAATCATTGGCTTTGCTCCCGTACAGTAGTGGGTGGACGAGGTGAAAGGGCCCTTGCGGGCAGTCAGAAGAGATCACAGCCTTGTGGGTGGTCTAACAGGGACACAAAGAACTTTACTACTCAGTTCCGAACAAATTTTGATGGACCGTTAAAAAAATGCTGGAGGTCATGGGACAGGCAGCATCCATGGAGAAAAGCAAGTTAACGTGTCCAGTCTAGAAGACGCTTTATCGAGATTCAAAATGCCAGCTTGCATTTTGGATGTCCATGGATGCTGCCTGACCCACTGTCATCTCCAGCATTTTTGTTTACAGTACTGATTCCAGCATCTGCAGTAACTTGCTGTAACTTATTATTATTCAGTACGGAACAAATTCTGATGGTTGTCTTGACTGTGTATTTGGTTGTGAGATTAAGAAAGTTGTTAGCTTTGATTACCATTCCAGCCACAGGACACCAGGCTTCCTTGCTGCAGCATGAAAGATGGATCACCAAAAGAATAACATCAAGTGTACCAGTTGAATGTGCCAAACATACTTGAGTCACACCTCTTTAAAAAGATTGAAAGGAGAAACACTGATAGTGTCTCATGTCAGAGTCACATCAGATGTCATTTTGGAGACTTCATATTACAACGTTGAAAAAGCAATGACACAATGTTTCAGAGCGATTAAGACTCCAAGATTGGTTTGTCTTTCTCAGTAATTATGATTCAGGAAGAGAGATCTTGAATAGGAACGCCTTCCAGTCATTTAACAGGGAAGCAATCAACATTCCAACACTCAATGTCAAAGACCTCCATTCAGATCAGCTCTGTCTCCTTGCAGATATTATACCCAAATCAAGCTCTTTCTTTTCATCCTGATGAGATCAACTCTTACAGATACAGGTTTGGACTGGGTAGATTGTAACAGAAGGAAAATCTCTGAAATTCAACTCCATTGCTGACCATTCTCAAATGTTCAAAATTCCTGACATTTTGGATTTTAGCATTGTGCTATCACCTAATCTATCAGGTTCCTGATGCTGTCTCCAGTTCCCTTCTGACCCCTCTAACATTCACCCTATCCCATGCAATGACAATGGTATCAGGCAGGGTTAGCTATTGCTGACTGCTGTCAAAACATGCTTTGTACAGTTCAATGCCACCTCCTGCCCAGAACCGATTCATCTCTGTCTTAAATACACTGAATGACATGGTCTGCACAGCCCTCTGCAGCAATGAGTTCCAAAGATTCACCACCCTTTGGCTGAAGAAATTCCACCTCATCTCTCTTTGCTTAGGCTGTGCCCTCAGATCCTAATCTCTCTAACAAATGGAAACATCTTCTCAACATCTACTCTGTCCCAGCCTCTCAGTATTCTGTAAGTTTCAATCAGATCCAATCCCCAATCCTTATAAACACCAGCAAATACAAGCCCATAATCCTCAACCATGCCTCATATTACAAGGCCTTCAGCCTTGGGATCATTCTTGTCCATATCCCCTGGACCCCCTTCCAAAACAAACACATCCTTCCTTAGTTACAAGGCCCAAAACTGCTCACAAAATTCCAAATGTAGTCTGACCAGGGCCTTATAGAGAATCAGCAGTGCAATCCTACTCTGGTATTCTAGCCATCTTGAAAATGAATGCTAATATTGCATTTTCCTTTCTAATTACCAACTAAACCTACATATTAACCTTAAGACAATCCTGAACTCGGACTCCTAAGTCCATTTGTGCTGCAGATTTCTGAAGTCTTTCTCCTTTTAGAAAATGGTCTACATCACATTCTTCCTACACAAATACATAACTTCACATTTTCCCACATTATATTCTATCTGCCATTTCTTTGCTCACTTGCTTAGCATGTCCAAGTCTTTCTAGCGTCCTTGCTACCTCAACACGAACTGTCCCTCCACCTACCTTTGTGTCATCTGCAAATTTACCAACAATGCCTGCAGTTCCTTCTTCCAGATCATTAATGTATAACTTGAATAGTTATACAATGATCCAGCAAAACTTCCCTGGTCACCGGCTATCATCCTGAAAACGGTCACCTTTATCTCCACTCTCTGCCTTATGCCAGTCAGTCAATCCATGCCAGTACCTTGCCTTTAACATCATAGGGTCTTATATATTTAGCAGCCTCCTGTGTGGCACCTTGTCAAAGGCCTTCTAGAAATTCAAACAGATCACATTCACTAACTCTCCTTTGTTTAACATCATTTCTTACCTCCTTAAAAGTTCTAACAGATTTGTCAGGCAAGACCACTCCTTGATAAAGCCCTATTTTATTATGCACTTTCAAGTACCTTGGACTGTCACCCTTAACAATGGATTTAAATCTTACGAACAACCGAAGTCTTGTTCACCAACCAATAGTTTTCTGCCTTCTGCCTCCCTTCCTTACTAAACAGAGGAGGTACTATAGCTGTTTCCAATCCTATGGGACCCTCCCTGATTCCATTGATTCCTGAAAGATCATCACCAATGTCTCTACTTCTCCAATCTCATTTTCCAGTGGGCAATTCCACACTAGCCTCTCCCTTACACGTTAGGTATCTAAAAAAGTTCTAGCAATCTTTTTTTATATTGCTAGCTAGCTTATCCTTATGTTTCATTTTCTTCCCCCCTTATGCTTTTTAGTTACCCTCTGCTAGTTTTTAGAGGCTTTTAATCCTCTGGCTTCCCACTAATGTTCACCACATTGTCTGCTTTTCCTTTTGTTTTTATGCTGTCCCTGACTTCACTCATCAACCATGGTTGCCTCATCTTCCTTTTAGTGCGTTTCATCTTGCTAAAGGATGAATTTCTGCTGTCCATCTTGAATTACCCCAGAAACTCCTGCCATTGCTGCTCCACTGTCCTTCCTGCTGGAGATCCCTTCCAATCAACTCTCACCTTTTCCTCCTTCATGTCTTTGTAGTTACCTTTACTCAATTGTAATACTGTTACATCTGACTCCAACTTCTGCTTCTCAAACTGCAGCTGAATTCTGTCATATTACGGTCACTGCCTCCTGGGGGTTCCTTCACTTTAAGCTCCCTAGTCAAGTTTGCCTCATTACACATCACCAAATCCAGAATGGCCTGGTCCCCACCACAAGCTAATCTAAAAAGCTATCTCGTAGACTTTTCACAAATTCCTTCCATTCGGATCTGCTACCAAATGATGCTCCCCAGTCCACCTGCACATTGAAGTCCCGTAAGGTGATTCTGTCTCATGATTTATTTCCTGCCGCACATCCTGACTAACTCTAGGAGGCCTGTACACAATTTCCTTGAGGGTCTTTTTCTCTTTGCGGTTCCTCAACACTACCCATGCAGATTGTATGTGTTCTGACCCTATCTCAATTTGTACTATTGGCTTAACTTTACTTTTTTACTAACAAGATAACCACTCTGCCCATTAATCTGTCATTTTGATAGGAAGCATGTCCTTGGATATTTAGTCTGCAGAGCTGATCCCCTTGCAGCCATGTCTGATGCCCATAACATTGTATTTGCCCATTTTAACCTGGGCTACAAGCTCATCTATCTTTTTTGGAATATTGTGTGCATTTAACTACAACATTCTCAGTCCTGCATTGACTGCCCTCCTTCTCATGATTGTTCCCTTATCTGCTGTCCTGAAGTTAGATTCCTGACCTTTTCCACCCTTCTGTCCCATTCATTGCTCTGGTAGTTAACTTCTTTTGTTTTCCTGATTCCTGTCGAGGAGAAAGTGAGGACTGCAGGTGCTGGAGATCAGATTCAAAGAGTGTGGTGCTGGAAAAGCACAGCCGGTCGGGCAGCATCTGAAGAGCAGGAGAATCGATGTCCATTCCTGTTGATTATGACTGAATTCCTGCATTCAAGGTGGTAGACAGTCATTTTGTTTTGTTGCGAAGAAGGGTCACAGGACCCAAAATGTTAACTCTGTTTTCTCTCTATAGATGCTGCCAGACCTGCTGAGACTTTCCAGCAATTTCAGATTTGCAGCATCTGCAGTTTTTTTGTGTTACATTTGCTTTTTGCTGTTCAGTTCAATGAACACACGCCAGTAGAGCTGAAACTGTTTAGGTTCACCCCTGCCCTTGTGTATTTTTCTAAATTCAACCTCTTCTGATGAATTGTGACACAACTCAGAGCAGATAGCACTTAAACCCAGTCACTGTGTCACAGGAGCCCTCTTGTCCTTAAATATATTTCAAAGGAGAAACCACTAGAGATGTCTGGAAAATAATCCACGAGGATGGCTTGCTGCTGAGCATGGGATGATTAGCCCCTTGTTACCTTTAGGGTCACGAGATCACAGCCTGTTTTGACTTGCCATTCCAAAATGATTCAGCCCTATTAACTCCAGAGTCATCCAATCACAACTTTAATGGGTTAGGAAGGAGCAGTTCATACCTACAGGAGTGCCATCTGCTTATAATGGGGTCACAGTAGAATTTGTATCTCAATGGAATACAGTGTGTCCTCTCGTGTGCAAACGAGCAGCCACTTTAAGTTCGTGTTAGTTTTGCAAAGCCACAATTTTTAAAATTTCTATGTATGACCATCTAACGAAATTATTATTCAAAATTTGACATAGCACATCTTCATGACAGTGGAAAGAGTCACATTATTAAATACAGCCAGTGAAAGGAAGAAAGATTTCCTGTAAATCACAGGCTTTACTTCCACTAACTGGTCTGTGCTTTCTTTGATTGCCATATATGGATTAGGTGTAAAATCAGGAACTGCAGGCAGCCCACACAGTCATTTGGGCTCCGCTGACGCATCAGCAGAAGAGCTGGATCGTAAATGTACAGACTTGTATATAGGAAAAATAAATTTTGATGTCTGTATGTAAAGTGATGTAATGTGTGCACAAGAATGGCATGACCAATTGTATAGCGATCCAAATAATTTTATGAATAAAGTATATTTTTGAAGTAAAATCAGGAACTGGATTTCTCTACAAATTATCTGATACTCCTTGCGTGGGGGGCAGCAGTAAAATCATCAAATTTTTGAGACTTGAACTTATCAATATTTAGTTGTTGTTTAAAGCTTCTCCATTCAATATATGTCTATTAGGATAAGGGGCTAAAATATTGCAATAAAATTCAATGATAGTATGTGTGGAAATTGGAGATTGCCACATCTGTCATGCATTAATTCACCCTAGATCAGTAGGCCTGGCATCTAGATCTCCCTTACAGTGAAGCTGATTGAATGTAATTTCAATGAATTATCTGAAATCTAGACATACTTAATGAAGAATCTATAATAACCAGCTACATGTCTGTGAGTGAGGTGACTTGTAGAAAATTGTGAATATAATTCAAACTACAAAAGTGAAAGAAAGTTGTCTCAGGAGCAGGGAGATTCCCTGACACAATTTTGACGGTGTTCACTTCTCGAGATTATACAAAACAAAAGTAAAGGTTTTCATTATATAGGAGTTTATTGGACCTGTCTTCAGAAGAACTTGATTTAACAGAGAGAGTGACACTGAAGTAGAGAGAAGATTCCCAGAAATCTATTCAGCAACAAAGTCAGAAATGAACACAACAGCAGCTGTACTGTTAACTTGCTTCTGTGTGCTATTGCTGCACAGGGTATGTTAACATTTTCAATGTGTGGTTTATCTTTTTATTGCATTGTACTGCAGAAGGAATATTTCAGCTGACGTATTAATAAGCCATACATGTCTCAGTATGCTAGTTAATGGTTCATTAAAGAAATAAAATGGTCAATGATCATATGTGCTACTGACAATATAGTGCTTGTTTTAACATTGAATTCAATACTTGAACAAAATGCCAAATTAGTGACAACGGCAATCAATACCTATCTTTAAGTTCTATTGATTTTATTCACAGGTATTTCAATTCTAGGTACACAAGGCGGCACGGTGGCACAGTGGTTAGCACTGCTGCCTCACAGCGCCTGAGACCTGGGTTCAATTCCCGACTCAGGTGACTGACTGTGTGGAGTTTGCACGTTCTCCCCGTGTCTGTGTGGGTTTCCTCCGGGTGCTCCGGTTTCCTCCCACAGTCCAAAGATGTGTGGGTCAGGTGAATTGGCCATGCTAAATTGCCTGTAGTGTTAGGTAAGGGGTAAATGTAGGGGTATGGGTGGGTTGCGCTTCGGCGGGTCGGTGTGGACTTGTTGGGCCGAAGGGCCTGTTTCCACACTGTAAGTAATCTAATCTAAAAGGACGGTGCCATTGCCCCAAGACCAGCTCTGAATTTATTATCCAAGAGTCATCAAAAGTTTGAAATACATTCCCAAAGGATCACATTGTGACACACAGCAGATAATGTGAGTAAATGAGTCAGAATATCATTGAATTATACAGTCCTTTGGCCTAAGTCAGCCATGCCAACTAAATATCTTAAACGGAACTAATTTGCCTGTATTTGGCCCACATCCCTCTGAACCTTTCCTATCCATGTACCTGTCCAAATGTCCTTCAAATATTGTAACTGTACCTTCATTTATCACTACCTCTGGCAGCTCATTCCACACATGTACCAGCCTCTGGATCAAAAAGCTGCCCCTCATATTCCTTTTAAATCTTTCCCCTCTAACCTTAAACCTATGTCCTCTAGTTTTGGACTCCCCTACCATGGGAAAAAGCCTTTGACCTTATCTATACCCCACATGATTTTATAAACTTTTATAAGGTCACCCCTCAGCCTCCTACACTCCAGGCAAAAAAGTCCCAGCCTTTCCTTATGGGGCAGACCCCCCAGTATCGGTAACATCCTTATAAATTGGTTTTGGATCCTTTGCAGGATAATAACATCAGAGTGACCAGAACTGTACGCAGTACTCCAAATGTGGCCTAACCAATGTCTTGACAGCCAGAACATGACACCCCAACTCTTACACTCAATGCAGTATAGATTAAGGGGGACAGGACCATGTCGAGATATGCAGAGATGAGTTCGGTGGGGCAGGAGCAAGCTGAGGTAATGGATCAATCGAGACAGTCAGGTTTGTGGATTTTGGGCAGGAGGTAGAAACGAGCGGTGTGGGGTTGTGGGACTATGAATTGGAGGCAGTGGATGGGAGATCCCCTGGGGTGATGAGGTTATGGATGGTCTGGGAGATGATGGTACATGAAAAATGCCTTCCTCACCATCCTGTCGACCCGTGATGTCACTTTTAAACTTCTCCTACTTTATTTAGAAGCTGTGCTTTTTATTGAAAACCTGTTGGATTCACCTTAGTTTGTTTTTGAGATGTTTTTATTTGTTCATGGGATGTGAGTGCCACAGGCTGGACCAGTATTTATTGCCCATTTCTTATTGTCCTTGAAGTTGCTGGTGAACTGCCATCTTGAACCACTGCTGTCCTGGAGAGTACAGAGTCACCTACAATGCTGCTGGGAAGGAAGACCCAGGATTTTGACTCAGCAACAATGAAGGAATAGAGAATTATTTCCCAGTCAGGCTGGTGTGAGTTTTAGAGGGGAACTTGCAGGTATATTTTCATGTCTCCACTGCCATTGTTTTTCTAGGTGATGGTGGTGATAGATTTGGAAGGTACTCAGAGGTGTTGTGGTGAGTTGTCACACAGTATCTTGTAGAGAGTACACACTGCTACCATTGTGCATCAATGATGAAGAACGTGAATGTTAAAGGTGATGGAAGGAATGCCAATCAATTGGACTGCTTTGTCCTGGATAGTATAGAGCTCATGAGAATTTTCAAACTGGATTCTGGAGCATATTTTATCTCATTCTTGACTTATGCCATTAATATGGTTAGGTAGGCTTTTGGGAGCCTGAAAGTTAATTACTGGCTAAGGAATTCCTTGTCTCTGAACTGCTCTTGTAGCCACAATATTTATATAGCTGGTCCACTTCACTTCACACCCAGTGAAAGTTAATGCACAGGATATCGATTAGTGGAGGATTCAGTGACAGTAATGCCAATGAATGTCAAGAGAGAATGGTTTGATGTCTTCCTTGTTGGCTTCTCTCTGATTTGCATCAACTCCAGTTTTTCTAGAGCTCTTAGATGCCACACTCAATGAAACATTACTTTAATGACAAGGCAGTTGGGAGACATCCAATTTTAAATATTTACGTTCTCTTCACAGTGTCACCATGAAAAATGGGAAGAAATCATGTTTGAGTCCTAAAGTGGAGTGGGTTAAGATTATCATTCAAGCTCAGAGAGATTGGTTTGGTGCCTGATTTTTGACACAATTCGGAATCTCATGTGAATAAAAGTAAATACAGTGAACTGTCTTTTTTTAATCATATTTGTCCTCTTGTGGGAAAGAGCATTAACTCCTGTCTTTAGCCCATTTCCACATGTTCTCAGTGTATTCTGACACTTTGCCCAAGTGTCCTGTATTAATGTATGAAACATGAGACTCAATATTACAAGCTATCCAACCACAGTAGACATTAGGACTCGATCTTACACTATTCTCATCCCGTTTCCACACTTGGGAAATCCAGGAGGAGGTAGGAGTGTCGTTGGATAGCAAACAGGTGTAGGAACCAAAAGAGAAAATGCTGGAAAATCTCAGCAGGTCTGGCAGCATCTGTAAGGCGTGAAAAGAGCTGATGTTTCAAGTCTAACTGACCCTTTGTCAAAGTTAAAAAAAGGGAGAAATAGGGAGGTATTTATACTAGGCTGAGAGAAGATGAGTCATGGCTCCAGAAGCAAAGGTAGCAATAAAGAGGTGATAATGACAGTGCATAGAGATATGAAAGGGAGATTAGGAGCTGTGAATGACCAAGGCTGAAGCCGGTGTTATGTGACAAAATATGTGGGGGATGGGTGAAGCTGAGGCAAAATGGAAAACAGGGGAGAAGGGTAGCAAAAGGGGAAGAGGAGAGGAAAAAGGTGATGAAAGAGTGGGGAGTGAGAGAAAGAGAGACAATCAAGAAATAAGGAGTACAGAACAGTGAAAAAGAATTCAAAAAAGACAACTAAAGTAAATGAAATAAAATTGCGGAGCAGAATAAAAACAGAGGGGTCGAGATAGGATAATCACCTGAAGTTGTTGAATTCAATGTTGAGACCGGCAGGCTGTGACGTGCCTAGTTGGAAGATGAGATGCTGTTCCCCCAGTTTGCGTTGAGCTTCACTGGAACATTGCAGCAGGCCAAGGACAGACATGTGGGCATGGGAGCAGGATTGTGTGTTGAATTGGCAAGCCACAGGAAGGTCCGGGCCCTGATTGCGTATAGACCGAAGGTGTTCAGCAAAGCGATCACCCTGTTGGCATTTTGTCTCTCCGATATAGAGGAGACCACATTGGGAGCAACGAATGCAATAGACCAAATTGAAAGAGGTACAAGTGAAATGCTGTTTAATCTGAAATGAGTGTTTGGGGCCTTGGATGGTGAGCATGGAAGAGGTAAAGGGGCAGGAGTTGCACCTTCTGCGATTGCATGGAAAGGTGCCATGTGTGATGGGAGAGGTGTTAGATGTGATTGCTGCCTGGCCTGCTGTGCTTTGACCAGCAACACATTTGCAGCTGTGATCTCCAGCATCTGCAGACCTCATTTTTTACTCGTGATGGAAGAGTGGACTAGGTTGTCCCGGAGGGAATGATCTCTGCAGAATGCAGACATGGGGAGGGAAGGGAAGGGAAGATGTATTTAGTGGTGGTGTCGTGTTGGAATGCTGGTGATGTCATAACACATAGGAATGGAAGTAGGCCATCAGCCCATCAAATCTGCCCTGCCATTCAATGAGATCATGGTTGACCTGACAACAAGAAAAATGGCAACTTAGTTCATCCAGTAAGGATTCACGGAAGGATTTTCTGCTTTTGTTGAGTGTGTAATTTTAAAGAGACTGCAGCCACAGCCTGAACTGAAATAACTACAGATAAGCTGAATACAGATAAGCATTGGAAACCCAATGTCTCAACTGTGCCATCACATCCAGCTTTCAAAAATATTATTTGCATTCCTCCTGTAGGGCAGCCTAAAATTCTACCACTGAACCAGCAATGCAACTAACGTTTTGTTGAGCTGATGTGCCACGCTCTATTACGCACAATATTGTCACCAATTGTTATACCTTCAGCAGCCAGCTGAGGTGACATCCCAGTGAAATAGGGACATTTTCGCGGTCAGTCTTGTGATGTTCTGCACTGCATTGTAAGCAAATCCTATGCAGATTGCCTTTAAATTTTTGTTATCTGTATGGTGTTAATTCTTCTTTTGTTTGCAGACATACAGAAATGTGAAATAAAGATCATAAAACATATTGAAGATCCTCAGCAATTCTGGCAGCATCTGTTGACAGGGAAGCAGTTCATGCTTTAGGCTGAAAAATTCTCAGCAAAATTGAAGGGTACCTAAGGATGTAACAGTTTTGAAAGCAGACATAGAAATTGGTTGAGAACAGGAAATAAAAAGAAAAGGAAAGGTAGAACTTTTGTAGATAGATGCAATGACAAACTAGATGATGTAACAAGGCCAGAAGAGAGAGTAATGGGCCTGAGCACCTTCTTCCATGTCCTTTACCCACCTCCACACCCCAGGCATTGACATCACATGAGCTTGCTTTCAGTACAGCCAACCCATTTTCATTCACTTATGGCCTCCATCACCAGCTTTTCTCCTTCTCTGGCTTACCATTACTCATCCCTTTGTTTGTCCAACAGTTTTTCTCTCCCTTTGGGCTCTGTCTGTATGTATCCTCTCATTCTTTTACCCACACCTACCCAACCTCTGTCTTCAGCTTACCACATTTTCTTAGCTATGATTAGTTCTGATGGAGGAGTCAAAATGTTAACTCTGCTTTGTCTCCACAGATGTTGCCAGACCTGCTGAGTTTCTTCAACAATATTTATTTCTGTTAGAGGTAGTAATGGGGCAGGGAAAGAAATAAAAGTTATGTCTAGAGTAGGTGCAAATGAGAAAATGCAGAATAACTACCAACCACTACAATTGAAAGAAAAGGTATAGGGTGAGTGTTAGGTATAGAGGAGAGGTCATGGTCTGAAATTGTTGATCAGAACGTTGATGCAGACGTCTGTAAGATGAGCAGAGTAAAGAAGAGGTTATGATACCTCTGTTACA
The DNA here is from genome assembly GCF_020745735.1 of Hemiscyllium ocellatum. Classification (NCBI taxonomy): domain Eukaryota; kingdom Metazoa; phylum Chordata; class Chondrichthyes; order Orectolobiformes; family Hemiscylliidae; genus Hemiscyllium; species Hemiscyllium ocellatum. Next base: position 136,583,411 of record NC_083401.1, read on the forward strand.
CCGAGTGTTTTGGAAGCTTGAGTAGATCAGAATAAGGAGTTCAGAGTGAAAGTAAAGTGGAGATTTCCTGAATTGTGCAATGTCAAAACCAATCTGATGCAATCTTCTTTTGTTGCTATTCCATATGATATATTGATAATAAAGTATATACAGTAAGACAAGTTTTATAATTGTAGACCAATTCCAATTTGAATGAAAGCTTTAAATTAAAATTTGATTCTTCTTAACAGTGATTCCAGTTTGGTGCAGGATTTATTGCCCATTGATGTTTTAACTGAACTTAGGGATATTATTTATAAAACTTTAAATTTTACAACCTATCTGAGACTAGAGTCTGTGAATAGAAATGATATTGTTTATAAAATATATTCATTTTAGAATGCTGCTTACATGATATTAATGGGTGTAAATTGCTCATGTAAATAAATAAGGTTTTGGGTCTGAGGTAGTCCTAATCTGTGCAACTCATGCAGTTGTTTAACTCAACTGGGTCTCACACCCATCTCTGCACTGGTTTCTCTTCCATTCACAAGCTGCCCCAGGCCAAGCCTGTCCTTTGGAAGAATTTCTCCAGATCGCAACCCAGACATAAGGAATGGTTTGATTTCATCTTCCCATGTGAGAAGAGTCATCAGTTTAAAGATTTTTTATGTTCATTGTCAGGATCTCCATAGCTTTCAGTTTAAATATAATGAAATCGATGGACTGAAGGTGTTCTCATTTACAAACTATCTTTCTGGACCATTTTGCTAAGAAAACCAAATCAATACCTGAATTCTGGACTGAGCTGAAATATTTTTATTCGATTTTTTTGGCATTTTGATTACCAAATCTCCCAAATGGAATCTTAGTTGTCTATGACATGAAACATTATCACTTTACTGAAAGGAAATACAGCAATGCTGGAATTCTGAAATCAGCTCAGAGAATGCATGAGAAATCTAACCCTCTAGGCCCATCATAATCTGTTTGCAGACAGCAGAAGGCATTCCAAGTATATTCAGCAGGTTTAAAGGATGCTTGATGCTCGTGCCCATCTTCCGCAACTACACTGGCACCACCCCCCACCTTTTCCTCCGCTACATCGATGACTGTATCGGCGCTGCCTCGTGCTCCCACGAGGAGGTTGAACAGTTCATCAACTTTACTAACACCTTCCATCCCGACCTGAAATTCACCTGGACTGTCTCAGACTCCTCCCTCCCCTTCCTAGACCTTTCCATTTCTATCTCGGGCGACCGACTCAACACAGACATCTATTATAAACCGACTGACTCCCACAGCTACCTGGACTACACCTCCTCCCACCCTGCCCCCTGTAAAAACGCCATCCCATATTCCCAATTCCTTCGTCTCCGCCGCATCTGCTCCCAGGAGGACCAATTCCAACACCGCACAACCCAGATGGCCTCCTTCTTCAAGGACCGCAGATTCCCCCCAGACGTGATCGACGATGCCCTCCACCGCATCTCCTCCACTTCCCGCTCCTCCGCCCTTGAGCCCCGCTCCTCCAACCGCCACCAAGACAGAACCCCACTGGTTCTCACCTACCACCCCACCAACCTGCGCATACAACGTATTATCCGCCGCCATTTCCGCCACCTCCAAACGGACCCCACCACCAAGGATATATTTCCCTCCCCTCCCCTATCAGCGTTCCGCAAGGACCACTCCCTTCGTGACTCCCTTGTCAGATCCACACCCCCCACCAACCCAACCTCCACCCCCGGCACCTTCCCCTGCAACCGCAGGAAATGTAAAACTTGCGCCCACACCTCCACACTCACTTCCCTCCAAGGCCCCAAGGGATCCTTCCATATCCGCCACAAGTTCACCTGTACCTCCACACACATCATCTATTGCATCCGCTGCACCCGATGTGGCCTCCTCTATATTGGTGAGACAGGCCGCTTACTTGCGGAACGCTTCAGAGAACACCTCTGGGCCGCCCGAACCAACCAACCCAATCACCCCGTGGCTCAACACTTTAACTCCCCCTCCCACTCCACCGAGGACATGCAGGTCCTTGGACTCCTCCACCGGCAGAACACAACTACACGACGGCTGGAGGAGGAGCGCCTCATCTTCCGCCTGGGAACCCTCCAACCACAAGGTATGAATTCAGATTTCTCCAGCTTCCTCATTTCCCCTCCCCCCACCTTGTCTCAGTCGGTTCCCTCAACTCAGCACCGCCCTCCTAACCTGCAATCTCCTTCCTGACCTCTCCGCCCCCACCCCACTCCGGCCTATCACCCTCACCTTGACCTCCTTCCACCTATCCCACCTCCATCGCCCCTCCCCCTAGTCCCTCCTCCCTACCTTTTATCTCAGCCGGCTTGGCTCTCTCTCTCTTATTCCTGATGAAGGGCTTATGCTCGAAACGTCGAATTCTCTATTCCTGAGATGCTGCCTAACCTGCTGTGCTTTGACCAGCAACACATTTGCAGTTGTTTGTGTGGTATAACCTCTTTCATGTTATGTCAAGCAAGGCATGGTGTGATTATCAGATTTGACAGTTAGATTATTTGCTCATTATCTCACAACAGAATATGCAATATTGAATAGCACAAGTTATTAAAAGTCAGGAACAGTCGGGGGTGGGAGGTGGCCAGGGGAAGTCAAACCATCAGAATTTGTTACGAGCTGAGTAACAATCAAAGTTATTTGTATCCTGGCTAGACCACCTGCAGTGCCGTGATCTCTTCTGACTGTTTGCAAGGACCCTCTCACCTCATCCACCCATTGCTACATGGAGACACAATCAATCATTGAACAGCTTCATGGAGTGTAGAGTCACCTGATTTCCTGGAAATCACATGGTTCACCAATGCCAGCTGCTGTTTGAATGGAATCTGACTCAGCAACATTACCAACCACTGCACAACCCCAGGGGGAGGGGCCAGCACAGCTACAGCCCCAGCACTACGTTACAAACATAAAGTGAAACTTAAATCAGCTCTGGGCAGTCTGGAATCTTTTGTTTCCTCACGGACTAGCATTTTGCTGTTGTCATGCTCTCCACTTGGCACTGATAACTGGGATTATACGATGAATCAAGAACACACCTGAGCTGAAAATCATGAATTACATTTGGGAAGCGTGTCCTCGCATTTGCTGTCCATAAGATCATAAGGCATAGGAGCAAAAATTGGGCCATTCAGCCCATTGAGTCTGTTCCGCCATTCAATCATGGCTGATAAGTTTCTCAACCCTATTCTCCTGCTTTCTTCCTGTAACGCTTGATCCCCTTGATAGTCAAGAGTCTATCTGTCTCCATCTTAAATATACTCAGTGACCTGGCCTCCACAGCCTTCTGTGGCAATGAATTTCCATAGATTCATCACTCTCTGGCTGAAGAGGTTTCTCCTTCATTCTAAAAAGTCTTCCCTTTCCTCTAAGGCTATACCTTCGGGTCCTAGTCTCTCCTATCAATGGAAACATCTTCCCAAAATCTGCTCTGTCCAGGCTATTGAGTATTCTGTATGTTTGAATTAGATCCCTCAAACACAGCCCCCCCTACCCCCAATCTATCCTTCTGAACTCCATTGAGTCCTCATGTGTTAAGCTTTTGATTCCTGGAATGATTATGGTGAACCTCCTCTGAACATGGTCCAGGGCCAGTGTCACAGTGAAGCATTCTGGGAAAGGTGTCCTTGCAGTCAGTGTCATGGTGAAGCATTTCTGGGAAGGGTGTTACGAGCTGTTCGAGTGCAGTGATTGTTATGATTCTGTAAAGTCAGTGTTGTTCCAGGGTCAACAATTGCTTTCTGTGAGATTTCATGTAAATTTACTCTAGAGGAAACAAACACTTTGATGTTGCAGGCTGGATGGATTCTGGATCAAAATTCCAGAACATTTGAAAGAGATGTAGATGAGGAAATCATTCCAGATTTTGCCAGTGCACAGAGCTTGTGTCAACATGGTTGAGAGAAAGAAAGAACAAGTTGCCAAATAAAACGCCAGGAAAGTAGTGAACCCATCTCAGGCAAAAAGTGAAAAAAGAGGAAAAGGTTAGGATCCGAGACTAGAATAGAATCTCTACAATGTAGGAAGATGCCATTTGGCCCATAATGTCTGCACCGACCCTCTGAAATCAGACCACCCAGATCCCACTCTATCATCATAACCCTGTGTTAACCATGGCCAATCCACCTAACCTGCACATCTTTGGACTGTGGGAAGAAACCGGAGCACATGGATGACACAAATGCAGACTTGGGGAGAAAATACAAACTCTACACAGACTGTCATCCATGGCTAGAATTAAACCCATGTCCTTGACACTGTGAGGTAGCAGTGCTAACCACTGAGCCACCGTACTGCTCAAATGTTACACCACCTACATCGACAAACTAATGAAGCAGGTTCTTACTAACACTGGGATCTCCCCCAAGGCCAAGGGCTCCATGATCTTATTTGTCAATTATATTTTAGAGGATTACACAGGGAGGCTTCCTGCCTTGGTGCATTACAACCAATGCAGCAACATCAGCTCCCTGGAGATCCAGACCAACATGTGCCTGCTGCTGCCAGGGAACTGGCAAGGTACAGATGGGGGCAAAGACAGGGACCAAGTTCACCAACTCTATGTGAAACACTACATTGTACTGAAAAAAAAATACACAAAGGTAGATAAGGCATGGGGTGATGTGTCGCAACTACATGGGACAAGGTGAACATCAGAGCGCCTGCATGGGCTAGATAAGAGACTATCAGGCTCATGATTGAAATTGGAAGATTTGTATGGTGCATTACACATGTCCATGAATCTGGGACTGTGGTCGTTAATTCTTGTGGCTAGGTCAGCAGAAGGGGTGAGAAGCATGATATCGCTTGTAGCGCTGCTCAACTGGGAGTTTAGTTAGAAATCAGAAATATACTTACAATTAGGTAAAAGAATGAGATTAGTGCTGTAGGTTTTGTTTTCCTGAAATCTTTCTAAAGTTCTAATAACAAACCAGTGAGATGATTGTTTTTAGGTCATGATCAATCGACCCAATCTGAAACATCGCCCTCAGCTGGTTAAATGGTTTATAACAGATGGAATGTATATACCCTCATTCTGTTCATAATCACTACGTTTTACATGGAAATGAAATATGTGCCTTTTTATCCCTTTGGAGTGTGCTTTTCAATTAAAACTTCAACAGCAAGTTTCATGAATTCAAAATGAAAGAATTGTATTTATTCAGATAAACTTACCTCAATCTAATGTAACATCACACACATTTTAAGTAAACACCCCCCCATTCCTTGCCCCAAACACACTCGCCTCTCAATAAATTCGCACGCACCTGCATATACATGCCCCACCATACACATGTGCTCACACACACACACACACACACACACGTGCACGCGAACACACTGAACAATGATTGAGCGAATAAAAATGTACTGCAAACACAGATGCAGATCAGGAATATATTAAAATTAACTTAGATCCTTATTTACGCTCTGTCTCCCATGTAATCAGGCTTATGGATTTTGAAAGTGTTTAATGTCTGACAGTTGAATAAGGCATTCTGAAAAGTAAAAGGCTCATTTGTAGGTTTTAATATTGGTTGCTGATAGTGCAGTTTCTCAAAGGATAGTTCCCAGGTGAACTTCAGTTTGAAATAGATTGGAAAGGAGACCATCTCTCTATAGGGTACATTGAATTGAGTATATTGACAATCTTAAAATGACACAATCTGATGCTTTGGGGTACAAGACCAGGGAATATTGAACAGTTGGGAGGAGGACTGCCACCAGACCAACAGCTGCAGACTGATAGTTATAACACTCTGATAGGTACCTGTCTGGAGAAGGAGTTTGTACAGAGAAAAAGATCAACACTAACCTGGAGAGCCAATCTAGCGATCAAGATAAAGAAAAGATTCGACCGCTGGCTGGTTTTAAAATTTGAACTTTTCTGTAAATTTTAATTGGGAGTTTAATCAGACCAGTATTAGTGAAGTGAAGGTAAAAGATAGGTTAGAGAAAGGAATTGTAAATAGTTGTTAGATAATTATTCTCTGCTATATTTTCAGAAAGTTGTTAATTTTTACTTGAAATAGTTCTTGGCCATTCGAATTTTTACAGATTACTGCACGGTTAAATCTTTTCTGTGTTGTTGGTTTTAAATTAAGCAGGACGGTTTACTACGTGTCATAACAGATTTGGGGGCTCTTCTGGAATTTGACCTGCTTTCGACAGATCCAAATAGATTTTGGAGTATCCCAGCACATTTAAGCACTTACAGGTTAATGTCCTAGATCTTTAAATAAAACATAGGTGAGGCCTTACTTTCAGTGACTTCTGGTTGGTTAAAATTAAAAGTGAGAGAAATGGCCCTTAAAAGTGCTAAAGACGTTCTGGGATTTGAATATGACTCTCAAATTTGCTAAGAAAGTTTAGAAGGAAAGAAAAAGGCCATAATTTTAGAATTAGCAAATAAGTTAGATTTGAGTTTAATCTAGGACCAAAATAAAGCTGAAAGTGTCAGTGAATTACTCAAACACTCAGGGGTGTCAGAGAAACAGACAAGTGCAGTAGAGGTATAAAAGCTTAACTTACAATTGAAGAAAATGGCTTTCAAAGATAAACAAAGAGAGAGGGAGAGAGAAAAGAGAGAGAGAGAAGGAGAGAGAAAAAGAGAGAAAGAAGGGGTGAAGAAAGAGAGAGAATGTTCTTAGCTGAGCAAAAAGAGAAAGAATTTGAACTTGAGAAGTTGTGACTTAGTCAGCAAAGTCAAGTTAACAGGATAGATATTAAAAGAGAAGATAGTGATGTATATAATTATGTCAAAACTCTGTCACATTTTGATGAGAAAGATGTTGAAGCCTTCTTTATTTCTTTGGAAAATTGACTAGGCAGGTGGAGTGGTCTGAGGATTTATGGGCAATGCTAGTTCAGACCAAACTGGTAGGCAAAGCTAGTGAGGTATTTGCTGCACTGTCAGATGAGGGGTCAAGAGATTATGAAGAAGTTAAACAGGCTATCTTAAGTGCTTATGAATTAGTACGAAAAGCATATAGACAGCGGTTCAGAAACACAAAGAAGAGATATGTTGAGTTCTAAAGAATTAAACATACTCATTTTAATCGATGGGTATGTGCTTTGAAAATAGATAAGAATTTTGAGGCTCTAAGAGTGATTATTCTGCTGGACAAGTTTAAAAACCCACATCCAGAGAAGGTAAGATTTCACGTGGAGGAGCAGTAAGTTCAGGAAGTGAGAAGGGCAGCAGAATTAGCAGATGAGAACATGTTGGTCTATAAGACAAGTTTCCGGCCAGAATTTCATCCTGTGAGGGATAGAAGTTGGGAGAAAGGGATATTCTACACTATGAAACCAAGAGTCGAGCGCACTGGTAAGATTTTACCACAGCTTAAAGAAGCCCAAGAGGGCGTACAGTAAGTGAAAGCCCTCAGGTGTTTTCACTGTAATGGAGTGGGACACAGAAAATTACAGTACCGGTGGTTTCAGAAGGGCACCGGGAAAAGGTGTTATCACTGTCAGAAGCTGGGACATGTAAAGTCACAGCGCTGGTTGCTAAAGAAAGGCAATCTGAGAAAAGATGTGGTAAAAGAAACTAAGCCATGGCATTAGTGAAGGTAGTCAAGGAGATCCCAAGAAGAGATGAGGAGCTGCAGGAGAGTGCACAGCCTAGGCAAGGGCTGGGTATGGAGTTAGTATCTGATCTCGATAAAGAATTTGTCTCTGTGGGTAAAGTTTACTCAGAAAGAACAGGGAGAGAAGGACAAGGAGTTATAATTTCGAGAGATACAGGATCTGACCAATCGCGATAGTAAGAGATGAGCGAATATGCATTCTTTCTGACCTGTTACCCGAGAGTTTGGTAATTTGTGGGATAGACGGACAGGAATTTAACATTCTCCTATATAAGATCAGGTTGGAATGCCAACTCAAGACCAGGGAGGTTACAGTGAGAATGATTGACAGTGTGTCAGCTTCAGGAATTCAGTTTGTTCTTGGGAATGATTTGGCAGGATCCAAGGTGGGAGTGACACCCCTTGCAGTGGAGCAGCCCAAGGAAGACCAAGAAACTGAGGAGTTAAAACAGAAATATCCTGGTATTTTCCCAAACTGTGTGGTAACCAGATCCCACTATCATAAGTCACAACACAAAACGAAAAATAAAGAGAAAGATGAAGGAGTTGAGGTTCAGTTAGTGGACACCCTGTTTGACATAATGGTGCAGGAAAACCCTGACCAGGAGAAAGTCAGACAGAAGTGTTTACTCCTGAAAGACTAAGAGACTTGCAACACCAAGACAAGACAATAAAAGATATATATGTGGATGCGTACTCTGAAATGAGGTTGAGAATATTCCGGAGGGTTATTATCTGAAAGATAGTATCCTAAGCTGGAAATGGAGACCATGGCAGGTTAGTACAGAGGAGAAATCAGCCAAAGTGCACCAACTTGTGTTACTGGTAGCATACAGACAGGAAGCGTTATGGGTAGCACATGAACTATATGTAGGAGGTCACCTAGGGGTACGAAAGACTCAGGCTAAGGTACAAAAACATGTTTATTAGACTGGAATGCACAAGGATGTAGTTAACCTTTGACGTACATGTCATACATGCCAAATGGTAGGTAAGCCACAGGTGGTAATAAAACCAGCACCTTCATTGCCAATTTCCGCATTTGATGAACCTTTCACATGGGTTATAAATGATTGTGTAGGTCCTGTACTGAGAATTAAAAATGAGAACTTTTTAACCATAATGGATGTGTCTACAGATTTCAGGAGGCAATTCCCTCATGGAGTATCAAGATAAAAATGGCTAGTAGTGGAGTTTGTAGCTTTCTTCACATGGTATGGGCTATCCAGAGAGACTCAGATCCAAGGGTCAAATTTTACTGCTAGGTTGTTTAAGGAAGTTATGGATAGCTTGGATATGCAGCACTTTAAATCTAATGAGTATCACCTGAATCCCAGGGATCTTTGGAAAGGTGGCATCAGACTTTGAAGACCATGTTGAGGGCATACTGTCAGGATTAGCTGAATGATTGGGATAAAGGTATCCCATTCGTATTGCTTGTCATTAGGGATGCCCCAAACAAAATCTGCTCAGTTCACTCCCTTTGTGTTAATCTTTTGTCATGAAGTGAGAGGCCCTTTGAAATTAATTAAAGTTAAATTGACAGGACCAAAGTCGGAGATCTCACACTTAGATTATGTATCAGTAGTGAGGGAGAGATTAAATAGAGTAGGTGAGTTAGCTAAACAGCTCCTAAAAAGGGCACAGTGTAGAATGAAACAGCGGCAGATAAAAGCTCTGAGACTCAGATGTTTTTTCGAGGGGATGACCAGTGGTAGCAATCCCTTTGAAGCCAGGTTTAGTGATCCCTATCAAACTGAGAAAAAGTTGAGTCAGGTGAACTATCTAGTAAAGATGCCAGATAGAAAAAAAAGGTATTGTGTTTGTCATGTGAATATGTTGAAACTGTATTATACTTGAGAGAAAGAACTGGAGAAACAGGTGTTAGTTACTGCCCCTCATAGTGAGGAATTAACTCCAGATGATATGGATTTTGATGTGCCTCAAAATAGATTAAAAATGAAGACATCCCTGAGGCGTGGGATAGATTAGTAAGCTATGTATCTAAGGAGCACAGAACACAGTTCAAAGATTTGTTACTGCAGTGCAAGGACATATGTAAGAAATAGATGAGGAGGATTAATGCTATTGTACTTTAGTACTTTGTGTGGAACCACAGAAAATGGAGGATATACTAAATGAGTATTTTGCTCCAGTATTTACTGTGGGAAAGGATATGGAAGATATAGACTGTAGGGAAATAGATGGTGACATCTTGCAAAGTGTCCAGATTACAGAGGAGGAATTGCTGGATGTCTTGAAATGCATAAAAGTGGATAAATCCCCAGGACCTGATCAGGTGTACCTGAAAACTCTGTGGGAAGCTAGAGAAGTGATTGCTGGGCCTCTTGCTGTGATATTTGTATCATCAATAGTTACAGGTGAGGTGCCAGAAGACTGGAGGCTGGCTAACGTGGTGCCACTGTTTAAGAAGGGTGGTAAGGACAAGCCAGGGAACTATAGACTAGTGAGCCTGACGTTGGTGGTTGGCAAGCTGTTGGAGGGAATCCTGAGGGACTGGATGCACATGTATTTGGAAAGGCAAAGACTGATTCAGGATAGTCAATATGGACTTCAGTAAGGCATTCGACAAGGTTTCCCATGAGAGACTGATTAGCAAGGTTAGATCTCACGGAATAGAGGGAGAACTAGCCGTTTGGGTACAGAACTGGCGCAAAAGTAGAAGACAGAGGGTGGTGGTGGAGGGTTGTTTTTCAGACTGGAGGCCTGTGACTAGTGGAGTGCCACAAGGATCGGTGCTGGGTTCTCTACTTTTTGCCAGTCAGAGTATTGAGTATAGGAGTTGGGAGGTCATGTTGCGGCCATACAGGACATTGGTTAGGCCATTGTTGGAATATTGCATGCAGTTCTGGTCTCCTTCCTATTGGAAAGATGTTGTGAAACTTGAAAGGGTTCAGAAAAGATTTACAAGGATGTTGCCAGGGTTGGAGGATTTGAGCTATAGGGAGAGGCTGAACAGGCTGAGTTGTTTTCCCTGGAGCGTTGGAGGCTGAGGGGTGACCTTACAGAGGTTTACAAAATTATGAGAGGCATGGATAGTGTAAATAGGTTTTTCCCTGGAATCAGGGAGTCCAGAACTAGAGGGAATAGGTTTAGGGTGAGAGGGGAAAAATATAAAAGAAACCTACGGGGCAACTTTTTTGCACAGCGGGTGGTACATGTATGGAATGAGCTGCCAGAGGATGTGGTGGAGGCTGGTACAATTGCAACATTTAAGAGGCATTTGGATGGTTATATGAATGGGAAGGATTTGGAGGGATATGGGTCAGGTGCTGGCAGGTGGGACTAGATTGGGTTGGGATAACTGGTCGGCTTGGATGGGTTGGACCGAAGGGTCTGTTTCCATGCTATACATCTCTATGACTCTATGACTCTATCAGTAATCGTAGGGAATACTGCTCCAATAAACCAACGCCTCTATTGGCTTAATTCTTTCAAAGCCAGACACGTCCAAATGGAGGGTGAGGCCATGCTCGATGAGGACATCCTTGAACCCAAGCCAGAGCAAGTGGAGTTCACTGATTGTCTAAGTTCCCAAACCAGATGGGACTCAATGATTCTGCATGGATTATCGGAAGGTCAACACCGTTACAAAATCGGATTCATATCCGATTCCTAGGTTGGAGGACAGTATCGAGAAAGTCGGACAATCCAGTTACATCACTAAGTTGGACTTAATGCATACTTACTGGCAGGTATCTTTATCAGAGACAGCCAAAGGAATTTCTGCGTCTGAAACCCCAAATGTGCTATATCAGTTTAAAGTGATGTCCTTTGGAATGAAGAATGCACCCGCCATATTCCAAAGACTCATGAAGAGAGTTGTAGCTGAATTAACAAACTGTGCAGTCTACTTGGATGATGTAGTGATTAGATTAGATTAGATTACTTACAGTGTGGAAACAGGCCCTTCAGCCCAACAAGTCCACACCAACCCGCCGAAGCGCAACCCACCCAGACCCATTCCCCTACATTTACCCATGCTGACACAGGGAGAATGTGCAAACTTCACACAGATAATTGCCTGAGATAGGAATTGAACCCAGGTCTCTGACGCTGTGAGGCAGCAGTGCTAACCACTGTGCCACCATGCTGCACATCTTTAATAAGTCTTGGAACAATGACGTGGTAGAGTTGGCAAAGCTCTTTGAACGAGTACAAGAAGCAAAACTGGTGATAAGCTTCAATAAAACTGAATTTGTGAAAGCAGAGGTGACGTTCTTGGGATATAACAGAGATTGACCCCACAGAACGCAAAGACAAAGGCCATCAAGGAATTTCCAGGAACAACCTCAAAGAAAGAAGTGCTTCAATTCTTAGGGCATGGTGGATTCTATTGGAAGTTTGTTCCAAACCTCAGCAGTGTAGAGGTGCCATCAACTAATATGCTGAAGAAAAACACAAAGTTTTGGAGGACAGAACCATGCCACGAGACATTCGACCATTTGAAATCAATATTAACCACTAAACCAGCTTTAGCACCACCAAACTTTTCAAAAGGTCGCCATCGATGCTAGTGACATTGGAGATGGAGCTGTACTCCTACAGGAAGATGAGGGTGGATTGAACTGCCTGTTGCTGAAAATGTGTTGCTGGAAAAGCGCGGCAGGTCAGGCAGCATCCAAGGAAAAGGAGATTCGACGTTTTGGGCATAAGCCCTTCTTCAGCCATTCCTGAAGAAGGGCTTATGCCCAAAACGTCAATTAGATTACTTACAGTGTGGAAACAGGCTCTTCGGCCCAACAAGTCCACACTGACCCGCTGAAGCGCAACCGACCCATACCCCTACATTTACCCCTTACCTAACTCTACGGGCAATTTAGCATGGCCAATTCACCTGGCCCGCACATTTTTGGACAGTGGGAGGAAACCCACGCAGACACGGGGAGAATGTGCAAACTCCACACAGTTAGTCGCCTGAGGCGGGAATTGAACCCAGGTCTCTGGCACTGTGAGACAGCAGTGCTAATCACTCTGCCACCGTGCCGCCCTCCTGTTCCTTGGATGCTGCCTGACCTGCTGCGCTTTTCCAGCAACACATTTTCAGTTCTGATCTCCAGCATCTGCAGACCTCACTTTCTCCTTGAACTGCCTGTTGGTTACTTTTTGAAGAAGATCAAAATGCACTAAAGGAAATACTCCACGATTGCAAAAGGCCTATTGAGCTTGGTACTGGCCTCACAACAATTTAATGTGTATGTCACGAAAAACATATTGGAGATGGCTGTGTACACTGACCACAATCTGCTTACATTCTTAGAACACTTTAAAAACAAGAATATGAGACTATTTCGTTGGAGTCTTATGTTACTTTTAATTTAAAAATCGTACATGTTGTGGGTCAGAAGAATGTAATCGCAGATGCATTATCGCAGATTTAACTGATAGAGTTCAGATGAGATTTGTCTTTATTTAATGTTAAATATAGATATATGGGAAGAAGTTAATGTGAACTTATATTAAAGTTATCTGTATGTTAGGGTAATGTGTTTAAAATGCAGAGAAACATCTTTTCATTATGATGGTTCATTTTTTCTTAAGTGGGGGGGCAGTGTTATGAAGATGTGGATGTACCATACCTTTGAGACCATAACAGCTAGCATTGACAGCACTTAGTGTTCTCAATAAGATACAATGTAACTGGGGTAGCTAGTTGACTGGAAATGACAAAAACAGACTCATATTAGGCCAATCAGTTTAAATTATTCCCTGAAAAATACCAAATTCCAATCAAGTTTGAATTGAGCATACTGACAATCTTAAAAACCAATGACACCATCCGACCCTTTGGGGTATAAAACAGGGGAAACTTGAAAAGCTGGGAGGAGAACTGCCACCAGACCAATGGCTGCAGACTGCTAGTCAGAACTGTCTGAGAGGTACCTGTCCAGAGAAGGAGTTTGTACAGAGAAAAACCTCAACACTGACCTGGAGAGCCAATCTAGTGATGAAAATAAAGAGAAATTTTGACTGCTGGCTGGTTTGAAAATTAGAATTTTCCTGCCAATCTTAATTGGAAATTTTATTGGACGAGTATAATAGAAGGGAAGGTTAAAGATAGGTTAGAGGAAGGAACTGTATATAGTTGTTAGTTAATTATCCTCTGCTATTGAGGTTGAATGGAAGGAACATGCACCCAACTTTCCCACCAGAAGTTTCCACTGTAACAGCCTGTTCATTCAGTCACAGCAGTGCCGGTCTAGGGGAGTAAGTCAGTGACTACCCATGATCAAACACATTGAGATTTGGCTGAATGGTAATCTGCCTGCTTTCACGCCGTCAAGGGGAGACTGCAACAGTGATTTTTCAGTCAGAACACAAAATATTTTGACTCAAGAAATGCACAGTTGTTTAGTTGAAGGTTGTGAAATAATGACAAGGCATTCTTCATGAAATCTTGTTTATTTTTGTCACTGAAATACACTTCAAGATAAAGGTACAAAAATATCAAACAATTTATAAACACACAATTCATATACACTTTGTAATTTTGCTGACTGAGAATCACATTCATAACACAACTTTCCTTCTGAAACTCACAGTCAACATAATTCTAGGCTGACAAATCTCTCATACAACAAGGTCACTTCACAGTGATGGCTTGTATTTATAAATACCATTACTTCCTGTTAATATTACATGATAAGCACCATAATCTCCAAACATGTAAGTATTTCACACACACATCATTTCTACAGAGACATTCTCTCCACAGACATCAACTTTGGAAAGATTCTGATATTATATCAGCAAAGTCCCAGGGTTCACTTACAATGTTAGTGATTCATAAACACTGCAGTAACATCGTGGCATTGTTAATGTCAATTAATTGAACTTGAAGTTTGACCTTAGTTCACACTGGAACTAAAGTATGTTTAGTCAACAATTCAAAGCTTTTACCTATAGCATGCCATCAATACATCACGTCGGATACATCGGCCTTCAACAGCAATAGAACGATGAGATTAAATTTGGATTGTAATTTAGTTTAAACAATGTCACATGACAATATTTCTGCATTGCCCACCGCCAGTTTCCCTCCCTCCCTGCCACATTATCCCCATATTCTCCTGGATTGTTCCAATAGAGTGTAGCATTTGCTCAAGAAATATTATAACAACTTTGTGAGAGGGCACTTTATTGCCTCCAGAATCAACACAATGTTAAACAGTTTCCAATCACAATCCCTGGTGCGATTTGTTCGCTGTTCTGTACTTTCCCACTCACAACTCCTCAAAACACAGTTCTTGTTCCTTCACTTGCCCCACATATTTTGCCTTGCATTTGCATTCTTTTTGCAATCAGATCTCTCCTCTCTTCAAAGCTATAAAGCTTGCAACAGTCCAACAAAGTCACTTAGCAGCACATTCACATGTGCATAAAGGAATGGGGGAATAAGTGCTGGCTTTGGCAGCGATGCACAAGTTTAATTAAATAATTTACTAATAGTCAATAAGTCAAATTATTAAAAAACAGTACCAATTATCTTAATAACAAAAGCATTTGAT